>NC_054375.1:143274645-143504645 GCF_017654675.1 Xenopus laevis
TATGCTGATATTACACAGGGGTTGAGCACTCCAACATTGAGTGGATATTACTTTTTGCGGCAGCACCTGGGCTTTTTTGTCTTTTTCTAGAGATGAGTGCGGTGCTCTTCAGACTCGTGAGTGCCGGAATTTCAATGGAATATATATATATAGTCAACTCTTAGCAGCCACACTCTGATCCAGACTCGATTAGATTCGGGTGCAGGGTCAGAAGATTTACATATGAAATTGTTGAAAAGACCCGCCTTCCATATTGTGAAAAAATCGAATTTTCCTTATTGTGTACATATATCCGACGTTTCGGCCCACATTGGGGCCTTTTTCAAGGATAGCTGTGTACAAAGATCAGCGCTTTTTATACCCATACATCCCCATTACAAATTTGGCGCCAAACATGACGTCATGCATTCCAAAAGTATCCATCACCAACAATCGCTTTTTACATAAAAAAATATATAGTCTCTCACCACATGGTGTCACTGGTGCACAGTGCAGGAGTCCATTGAACCCGTCATAGGATCTGTGAAATGTATACAAGTTACATACTTAGGGGCAAATTAACTAAAGGGCGAAGTGGCTAACGCTAGAGAAAATTCGCCAGTGTGACGTCATTTTGCCACTTCGCCGATTTACTAATGGATTTACTAAATGGACCTATTCTAGCGCTACTTCGCACCCTTATGCCAGGCGAAGTTGCGCTCTGGCGAAGGGACATAACTACGATAATTCACTAATTGTGGATTTTAGTGAACGTTACCTCTTGCGCCAGACTTTACTTCGCCACCTCAGACCAGGCGATATGGATTGCTTCAAAAAAAGTTTACATTTTTTCTAAGTCCCAAAAAACGCTGGCGTCTTTTAATTTTTTAAGGGTGATAGGCTAAAAAAGATCGTAAATGTTTTTGAGGGTATCCTCCTTCCCCCCTACATTTCCTAACATATGGCCCCTAAACTATACAGTGGGCGCATGTATAGGGCAATATAACAACTCTATTTTATTATATGAAGCTTTCCCAGGCTTGTGTAGTGTAATGTATTTGCTGCTACATATACGTCCATTGTACTTTAACGTGGCGCCGTATGTAAATTAGGCATCGCTAGCGCAACTTCGAAAACAAATATGTCTTTAGTAGCGTTTTTAATCTTTCTGTCCGTATTTCCATTATCAAATAGTACCATATTACGATCTAAGTTTAGTGCCCAAACCGTAGTGTCCCAAATCAATTTTTGGGGATACCCTCTTTCTAAAAACTTTTTGCACATATTTTCTAGATCTTGGGCTCATTTTCAACAATTTTATATATATATATATATATATATATATATATATATATATACACAGAGAGCTGCACGCTGCGTTTTCATCTGACAGTCGGATAAAAGTAGTTCTTACCTGCAATTTCTCCTTCACTTCCTGTATCTTCAGAACATCTGACACGTCGCATGTGTTTCATGCGCTAATAGGGATGCACCAAAGGAGTATGCATACTACCCAAAAGCACTCCCCCTCTTTTATTTTTATTTTCATTGGGAAAGCTCCCCAAGATAACAGAACTCTACTAAGTGTTCTAGTAAGGCCACAACTTCACAAGTTTTAAAGAGGAAGTCAAGTCTAAAATAGAATAAGGCTAGAAATGCTGTATTTTGTATACTAAATATAAACATGAACTTACTGCACCACAAGCCTAATCAAACAAATCATTCATGCTTTGGCCACAGGGGGTTGTCATCTTGTAACTTTGCAAGACCAAGACTGTGCACATGCTGAAAGCAAATATCTGGTTGCCATGGGTTACTGCCCACATTTGCCCAGTGTTTATAAATGACCCCCACTGAAGCTTAAAGGAACAGTAATGCTAAAAATGAAAGTGTTTTATAGGAATGACAATATAATGCATTTTTGTTCTGCACTGGTAAAACTGGTGTGTTTGCTTCAGAAACACTACTATAGTTCATATAAACAAGCTGCTGTGTAGCCATGGGGGCAGCCATTCAAGCACAGGATACACAGTAGATAACAGATAAGTACTACTATAGTTTATATAAACAAGCTGCTATGTAGCCATGGGGGCAGCCATTCAAGCACAGGATACACAGTAGATAACAGATAAGTACTAGTATAGTTTAGATAAACAAGCTGCTGTGTAGCCATGGGGACTATAGTAGTACTTATCTGTTATCTACTGTGTATCCTGTGCTTGAATGGCTGCCCCCATGGCTACACAGCAGCTTGTGTATTTAAACTTTAGTAGTGTTTCTGAAGCAAACTTAATAAATTTAATTAAACTTACAAATTTAATTAAGTAGAATATATAGTTTCTTCATTCTTTGTTACTTAATGTCCTGATTTATTTAAATACTGACTTTTCATGTGCCTGTATTTTAAGCCTTGGTCAGCACATGTGACATATTTAGTGAATATCAGTTTCCTGTTAGTGTTTCCTGCATGTCAGTTATACAGCCATATAGGTCTCTACTCTCTCCTATCTCTTCCTCTTTCTTTAGCCATAACTATAGCCACAAATATTCCCACACATCATTGGTGTGTCTCACTGCAGTGTACATGCTCTGTATGATATAATAACGTGGTTATAGATTTGGAGGCCATTTCTTTATTCAGCACCATGTATGGCAATGTGGAATACGTGTGTCCAGAAAGGAGCCCGGCACCACCCTTGCCTCAGATCAGCTACTCAGGTAATTTCAACTTTCTCAGGCCTCGGAAACGTACGTTCTAGTGAAACAGTGACTGGCTATTTGAGAGTACTGGTATAGGATCTGTTATCCAGAAAACTCAGAATTATGGGAAAAAAAGTCTTGCATAGACTCCACTATGATTAAATAATTAAATTTTTTCAATGATTTTCTTTTTTTTATGTAGTAATAAAATGGTACCTTTTACTTGATCCCAACTAAGGGCGGCCATACACGGGCAGATTAAAGCTGCCAATATCGGTCCTTTAGACCAATTCGGAATTTTTTGACCATGCCCGTTCTTGTGGCCACACCCCCTAATTACCATGTTCATTTTACAAAATTTGGCAGGTTATGAAAGTTTGAACATATTTCTGTGGTTTTTTCAGTTATTACAGTTTTGCTAATGAAGGTGAAATTGCCCTTTAAGCTGTGAGTCTGATGTCTCCCAAGGGACCTGTTATCTGATATTGTTACAATTACTTATTTGCTTATCTCGAAATTGTCACAAAAGTATCTCATCTGCTGTTGTGGCTGTTCTGGGCTCTCTGCCAAAAGCCAATTAAGTTAGAAACTGTGTTTCTTTTTCTGCCTGTTCAGTGCAGAGAAAAAAGGGACTTTCCAGTACAAAAGAGGGACTGTCCCTCTAAAAACTGGACAGTTGGGAGATATGAGATATCGATCAGGCAGGTTTTATTTTTTTTTTTGGTGATCGAGGACCTCATGGGCTAGATGATTCAGTCCTTGTCCTGTGGGCGCCCATTTTCTTCATCACAATCCGATCATTGTGGCCCTAGGGCCGACCGATCAGATTAGTGAGATATCTCCCTGCCTTTGGTGGGCATATGGGGTTTAAGGACATGTAAAGTCTACATTTTCCTACCATGTATATAAGTTGGGCACATCTTCCCCACCCAAGCCACATCGTTTGTACTGCATATACCCCTCCATTTACCAGCTCCATCACATTTTCCTAAAACAAAAAGCAGCTTTCACCCGGCTGCCATTTTCCCTCTGACACATCATCAGTAACATGTAGGCTGTAAAGTTCATGTAATTCAGAATGCAGGTTTACACAGGCACAATATACTTTGATACAAAGTTCTGCTGGGGTTGAGCACTGTAATGATTAAGCTGAGCCGAGAAAAAAACAGGATCAGAGAGATACAGTTTCTATGGGAACCAGCAATGCTATCGCTTCATTGGCTGTTAGACTGGAGGGTGTGTTTAGTTATGTAAGCTGAGAAGAACTGAGCATGCTCATAAATCAACAGCCAAAGCAAATTCCCGAGGGAGGGGGCAGAGTGGGTTAGAATAGTAGAAGGAATTCTAAGTGATTAGGGGATGCTGCAGCCTTACTGTTAACTTTTTAACAACCAGCGTGCCAGTTATCTAAAGATTTTAAAGAGGCTGTTCACTGATTAATTTTTTGTGGAGGGGGTTTACATGTCCTTTAAGAACCGCTCATTTGGTGACCTTGTGAAATGAGCAGATCTTATCGTGTATAGTCACCTTAAGATATAATACATTCTAATTGAATGCAATTCAATCCTATTGGATTTAATTGATGTTTAAATGATTTTCTAGTAGGCTTAAGGTATGGAGATCTAAATTACAGAAATATCCCTCATCCAGAAAACCTCAGGTCCCGAGCATTCTGGATAACAGGTCCCATACCTGTACTGTTAATTACTATTTCAGAATGAGCCTTGATAACTAAGCCCCATCTTGTCTATGATTGAGGATGCCTCTAGTATTTAAAGCTATTTAGTATCTAAAGCTGAGGCATTTATTCAATCAGTGGAGCATGTTTTTTTTTTATCAAAAAAGACATTTGCATGGTACATATACAGATATAGAAGAGGTTTCACTGCTCTCCTCTCCAATTAAATAACTGGATATGGGAAGCTTCTAAATGCTAAAGGGGAAATAAAAACCAAGTGTGAATCCTACTCAAAGTTCCAACTCAATCTGCCTTATAGTATGGGCAATATTTGATTGATATGCTCCTTACTGGCGGTAATTACAACCACGAATAAATAGGTATTATTCTTTAAGGGAACCCTGTGACCCAAGAGATGAGCTGATGGAGGCTCCATATTGATTGTTTTTATGATAATGGTTTTGATTTTTAATTGTTGACCTTATTTTGATTCTTGTTTGATGATGGTTCTTTTAAGAACTGCTAACTGGAAGCAACATTTTTTGTCCTCTCTTTCACTTATCTATACAACCATGAACCAAGCTAAGGTTACCCACTACACCTTATTTACCCAGACACCCAGGCCTGGATTTGTGGGAAGGCCACTTAGGCCCGGGCCTAGGGCAGCAGGATTTTAGGGGGGCGGCATGCTGCCCAACCACACCCACATTGGTTCAAAAACCCTGGAGATACAATCATTTTTTCAATTTCCCCATTCATGATGAAAATTTGCAAGAATAAAGGGGAGGGGACAGGGGCGACGAACGGCAGTGGGCCTAGGGGTGCCCTCTATGTAAATCCGGCCCTGCAGACACCCCTTTAAAATGCTAAACCGTAATCATGTAAATTGGAAGTCAAGAGTCTACAAGAGACAGAACCCAACTATTACTGCTTTCCTCTTTATCTCTTCCCATCTATCACCTTCCTTATTCCCTTTTCCTTACATTTTTCACCCCTTTTCCCTTAATATTGAGACATTAGACACGGAAATTGTCAGAATTCACGTATGTTTTATAGCTGCCTTTATATACAGCTATGTAAAATTATATCTTTACTGTGGAACCTGTTATCCTTAAAGGGATACTGTCATGGGAAAAAAACAATTTTTCAAAATGAATCAGTTAATAGTGCTGCTCCAGCAGAATTCTGCACTGGAATCCATTTCTCAAAAGAGCAAATAGATTTTTTTATATTCAGTTTTGAAATCTGACATGGGGCTAGACCTATTGTCAATTTCCCAGCTGCCCCAAGTCATGTGACTTGTGCCTGCACTTTAGGAGAGAAATGCTTTCTGGCAGGCTGCTGTTTTTCCTTTTTTCCCATGACAGTATCCCTTTAATAAAAACCTTAAAAAAAAAAAGGAAGAGGTTTCACAACTAGTTCAAAGTGTAATGTATCCAGACACTGAATGGGGTACTGTGGTTGCCAAGTCAAAAATAAAACTACAGGTATAGGATCCCTTATCCGGAAACTCAATATCCAGAAAGCTCAGAATTACCGAATTGTTTAAAAGGATTTCCATTTTCTCTGTAATAATAAAACAGTCGCTTGTGCTTGATCCCAACTAAGATATAATTAATCCTTATTGGAAGCAAAACCAGTCTATTGGGTTTATTTAATGTTTAAGTGAATTTCTAGTAGACTTAAGGCACGAAGACCCAAATTACGGAAAGATCCATTATCCGGAAAACCCCAGGTCCCGAGCATTCTGGATAACAGGTCCCATACCTGTAGTAGGTTTGTAAATATGCTGAATGACAACTTTTTATTTCAGCTCATTCAAGAACCTACTAGGAATAACTCTCTTTTTATGGACCTGGTATACTGTATATAAATATACACTTTGGGAAAAGTCCCAAGTAGGGTCCAAAATGTTGGTTGTACATATAAGATTGATTTTGTCCCTTGGTTGCTGGTCTTTTTTCTTTATGAGTAAATGCCTTTACCATGAACCAAGACAATTCTTTTTGGTAAAATTGGGGGCTGTCCATGTGTTCAGAATATATATAATATATACGTATTATAGTGGGAACGTTTTTAGAAGTTTACTGCCATCATATCTTACATAGACAGTTGTTCATAACGCTGCATTTAATCTGGAAATCAATTTATTGAACTAATATGTAGGGACACATTTACTAAGGGTCGAATATCGAGGGTTAATAAACCCTCAAATTCGACCCTCGAAGTAAAATCCTTCGAATTCGAAGGATTTATCGCAAATACTACGACCGATCGAACGATGAAATCCTTAGAGTCAAATGATTCGAATCATTTTAATCGATCGATTGAAGGATTTTTCTTCGATCAAAAAAACCTTAGAAAACTGATGGGGAAGGTCCCCATAGGCTAATATTGTAGCTCGGAATGTTTAAAGTGGCAAAGTAGGTAGTCACAGTTTTTTTTAAAGAGACAGTACTTCGACTATCGAATGGTCGAATAGTCGAACGATTTTTAGCCAAAGGTCGTAGTAGCCTATTCGATGGTCGAAACACCCAAAAAAATACTTCGAAATTTGAAGTTTTTTTACTTCAGATCCTTCGCTTGAGCTTAGTAAATGTGCCCCATAGTGTTGCAGCAAAAAGCAGTTCTCTTGGCACGGTTCTTCCAACATGGGCTGCTGATTGTATCAATATGCGTCTCCCAGTGTCAAGGTGTCAGTGGGCCTCCTGCTTTTAACCTTTTGACCTATTTCATGGTCATTCCCTATTTCTTTATGAGAACAAAGAGGCTTAATAATGTGTAAGAAGGTGATTGGATTGTGTGCATGAGGAAATGTATTGAATGTGTAAAGTGAAGGTGAGTGCTGTAAAAAATGTTAAAGTGATTGAAAGTGTTAAATGTGTTGGAAGACTGTAATGTGTAAAATGTACCACAAGATGGCAGTGTTGTCATGTAAATGGATGGTAAAGGTTCCATGCTGGGTAACAGAGGGAAAGCACATGTACAGTATTGAGAATAGCACATGAACAGTAAGGGGCCGATTCATCAAGAGTCGAATATCGAGGGTTAATTAACCCTCAATATTTGACTAGGAACTAAAATCCTTCGACTTCGAATATCGAAGTCGAAGGATTTAGCGCAGATAGTACGATCGTACGATCGAAGGATTATTCCTTCGTTCGAACGATTAAATCCTTCTAATCGAACGATTCGAAGGATTTAAATCCAACGATCGAAGGAATATCCTTCAAAAAAACTTAGGAAAGCCTATGGGGACCTTCCCCATGAGCTAACATTGACTTCGGTAGCTTTTAGCTGCCGAACTAGGGGGTCGAATTTTTTTTTAAAGAGACAGTACTTCGACTATCGAATGGTCGAATAGTCGAACGATTTTTACTTCGAATCCTTCGATAGTCGTAGTCGAAGGTCGAAGTAGCCCAAAAAAACTTCGAAATTCGAAGCTTTTTACCTTCGAATCCTTCACTCGAAGTTAATGAATTGGCCCCTAAGTGTTAGGGTAGTGTTTAATTGAAGAAGGTATTTAAAGGGGAGACACACCCAAAGGGTTGTTCACATGCATTTGGATTAAGATAGAGAGAGGGCACAAGTGTGAAATACTAGGGATTTCAGATAGTCAGGACTATTTAGCATGGGTAGTTAAAGGGCATGTAAAGGCAAAAAATAAAATCCCATTTTTACTTTCTTTAATGAAAAAGAAACCTATCTCCAATATACTTTAATTAAAAAATGTGTACTATTTTTTATAAGAAACCTGACTGTATGCAGTGAAATTCTTCCTTCATTTACTGCTGTGGATAGGAATTGTCAGATGGTCCCTAACTGCTCTGCAGGGAAACAATCATACTTATGAACAGCAGGGGGAGCCCCCGCCTTACTTCCCAGCCATGCAGAACTCAAGCAGCTTTGTTTATGACGATCCCTAAGCAGCCCAGACCACACTGAGCATGTGCAGAGTCTTAGTCTTGCAAAGATGTTTAACAAAGTTACAAGATGGTGACCCCCTGTAGCCAACTTTGAAAGCATAAATTATTTGTTTGATTAGGCTTGTGGTGCAGTAAGTTCATGTTTATATTTAGTATACAAAATACAGCATTTATAGCCTTATTCTATTTTAGACTTTACGTGCCCTTTAAGACCCCAACGAGGAGGTAGTGGCATATGTGCCAAGGCTAAGCCAGTGAGGGTGCAAGTGGAAGTTATAGGAAAAAGGACATCCTGAAGGAGGGGGAAAAGAAAAGTCCTATCCAGAGTAGGCCAGAGGGGCATAGGTCGTATGCCGGACTGGTAGGACCGGAAGGTGTCACAAGAAAAGTCCTACCCTGAAAGGTCAGTGGTGCACTGGCGTGGTGTCAGCCCGGCTGAAGCAGGGAGGTGGTGAGTAACCCTGGAAAGGGATGTCCTTCGGAAGGTTTCGGGGGAAAAACCTTTGTGTGTTTGGAGTGTCGGCTTAGCCAGCAAAGGAGAAGTGTATCATTGCCGTGGATTGTATATCTGTATGCCCTGATGTGTGGAAGAGTCATCTGATGAAAGAAAGTGTACCCAAATAAACAGTTCAAGTTTGTTTTATCATCCAGAGTGTGGACTTCAATCCTTGGATCAAGTTGGGTTTCCATGGTGACAGTGTTAACCCCTTCCTACCCTTTCATAATTCGGTGTTAACCCTTAACCCCCCTTACATAATTGAAGAATATAGTATAGTATGTAGAGAAAAGAGACTAGGAGAATAAAGAGGCGAGGAGGTATAATAGTTTGGAAAGTGGGCCCTCAGCCTAAGGTTTTGTGGTGGGCCCCTGGAATCCCAGTCCAACACTGGCGTCTCCTCAGTGTCGGACTGGCCCGGCGGGACACCGGGAAAAAACCCGGTGGGCCCCGACCCTCGTGGGCCCCCGCCGGGCCAGACCCTATCTACCAGTATAAAAATGTCGAGAAAAGTTTCCGGCGAATCGCCGTTTGCGCATGCGCACCGAGAAGCGCCGCTCGCGCATGCGCATGGCGGCATTCGAGCGGCGCATACGCACAGTTTGGCGCGTCGCAGTAGGGGGTGGCGGGCCCTCTGGACCAGCAGTCCCGGTGGGCCCCTGGCCCCCAGTCCGACCCTGCGTCTCCTTACTATATACACATTAACTGCTGCATGTCTTACTCTCCTCAGAGGACAGTGATATATACCTGCAAGAGGATAGTATATATGAACCAGTTCGGGACAAGGAGAAGGGAGATAAGAAGAGAAACTGGCTGAGATCTGCAAAATTTAGGTGTAAAGAACAGGACACAAAAACATGGACCAGCGGTAAGTCATCTCATCATCTCATATTCACACTGCTTTTTTAATATCTAATAGATGAATACAAATTCACAATCCTAAAATTCTGCTATAATCAAGGTAAGTACTTAATTAGACTAAAATTTATCTTACTGTAGTCCAATTAATGCATTAAAAATGAATAACCTATTTTCATAAGGTGCCAAAACATCACTTAGTGGGTTATTTATCAAAGTCCGAATTATCTCAATATTTTCTGAAAAAAACTCTGACCAAATCTGCACGGGTTTTTTTGGGCTTGTTTATTAATACACTTTCCAGAAAATTTTGTTTGCGTGAAAAATCTGATTTTCACGATTTTTTCGGATTTTTCACCCAAAAACTCAGAATTTTGCCCAGCGAAAAACCCAGCGAGCATCAAAAAATTATTGGGACTTCTCCCATTGACTTATATGCAACCTCGACAGGTCTGAGATGCCGGATTTTCAGATTCCATCCTCGGGGTTTAATAAATTCTGAAAAATTCTTGATTTTTTTAAAAGTCTGATGTTATAAAAAAAAATGATTTTTGCATTCGGAGTTTAGTAAATAACCCCCTTAGTGATTGCAAAATGTAATGTTAGTCTAATTAAGGAATTAGAGGATTGGGAATTATTTGTTGTGTAATATTATAATCCCTTAAAAGGGTTATCTTTTTCTTATTTTTTATAGAATTAAGAAGTAAAGCTTAACTAAAGCAGTAGCTAGAAATGTTGTACATTATGTTTTGGATTTCTGTACCAGCCCAAGGCAACCACAGCCCTTTAGCAGTAAAGATCTGTGTCTCCAAAGATGCCCCAGTAGCTCCCCATCTTCTTTTCTGCGGAGGAGAGGAAGAATAATAGAACTGAGTGGGCCCCTGGTCTAAGGTTTTTGGGTGGGCCCCTGGTGTCCCAGTCTGACACTGCAATCATTTAGAAGGATATTGCAAATGGGGCATCAAAAGAGACAAAGTTTGAGCTCTATTTCAGAACTTTGATTAGGCTGCTTTCATCGGAAATTTTTTTTTAATGCAACACATGCAGAGAATTGAAGCACATTTGTGTTATGTCCTGTTGAATGCCAAGGTCTTTTCCCTGTTTACTTGCCTATTTTATGGGGCACCTGTGCTGTATACATCTTACCTCCTGCATTACATACATACAGCGGGTAAAAACGGAGGCAGTGTGCAACGATTGCACTTCTTTTTCAACTTTGCACACTGCCTTCCCAGTCATAAATGACATCTTTAAAGGGATACTGTCATGGGAAAAAAATGTTTTTTTCAAAATGAATCAGTTAATAGTGCTGCTCCAGCAGAATTCTGCACTAAAATCCATTTCTCAAAAGAGCAAACAGATTTTTATATATTCAATTTTGAAATCTGACATGTGGCTAGACATTTTGTCAATTTCCCAGCTGCCCCTGGTCATGTGACTTGTGCCTGCATTTTAGGAGAGAAATGCTTTCTGGCAGGCTGCTGTTTTTCCTTCTCAATGTAACTGAATGTGTCTCAGTGAGACATGGGATTTTACTATTGAGTGTTGTTCTTAGATCTACCAGGCAGCTGTTATCTTGTGTTAGGGAGCTGTTATCTGGTTACCTTCCTATTGTTCTTTTGTTTGGCTGCTGGGGGGGAAAGGGAGGGCGGTGATATCACTCCAACTTGCAGTACAGCAGTAAAGAGTGATTGAAGTTTATCAGAGCACAAGTCACATGACTGGGGGCAGCTGGGAAATTGACAATATGTCTAGCCCCATGTCAGATTTCAAAATTGAATATAAAAAAATCTGTTTGCTCTTTTGAAAAATGGATTTCAGTGCAGAATTCTGCTGAAGCAGCACTATTAACTGATTCATTTTGAAAAAAATGTTTTTTCCCATGACAGTATCCCTTTAATTATTAGGTGCTATTCTAAAGATCCGTTACAATGGCAATGACTGTATAATATGCAAGTTTATTAAAAAGATGACAAATAACAACTTTAGCTTTTGTTAAATACAAAAGTTGAATTCCTATATCCGTTTCTACGACAGGACAATACAGAAGGAAGATTCGATTTGCTGCTCTTTCCATTGGTTTGGTGCTGATTGTGAGCCTCATCCTACTGGCCGGTGCCTTTGCCAAATGTAAGAATAACTGTAGTACTGGAAGTAACAACAAGCCTAACCTTTATATAAAGGTTTTATCCTGATAAAACCTTTATATCAATACACGATGCAGCAAAGACCATTAAAGCTTAGCTAGATGATCAGTTAAAGATAATAAGTAATAGATACATTTTACTTCTTTATTGGGCAAAGTGCCCTCTCCTTAACTGAAACCTAACTAAAGAAATAGCTAGAAATGTTATACATTATGTTTTGTGCTTCTGTACCAGCCCAAGGCAACCACAGCCCTTTAGCAGTAAAGATCTGTGTCTCCAAAGATGCCCCAGTAGCTCCCCATCTTCTTTTCTGCTGATTCACTGCACATGCTCTGTGCTGCTGTCACTTACTGAGCTTAGGGACCCACTCACAATATACAGTACACATAGTATAGAAATGTCACAATATAAGGCTGATTAGTAATTAATACAGATAATTACTACATGGCAGCACAGAAACCAGTGCAATTAGCATCAGAATTTAATAATCAGCAAACCTGTAGCATCATCTTATATTACAGACCAACCTCATTTTCTGCTGGATAATTAGTGACGAGCCCTAAGCTTAGCTTCTCAACAGCCAATCAGAGCCCACTGAGCATGTGAGTGTCACAGACACTTTCCAAGATGGTGACCCCCTGTGACAAGTTTGAAGTCCTGGATCATTGCTGCTATTGACAAGCTCAAACTTTAGCCTCGTGCAATTAGTTCAGTATATAAAATATGAAATTTTTAGCCATATTTATTTCTAGGGTTTAATTCTCCTTTAACCAGAGAGATATTTGAATGCCAGTTTGTAAATACAAAAAGGCACTGGCAAAGGCTGATGGAGGTGCCCAGAAGAATATGAAGATTTGGTGGGGCCCTAACAATTTTTAGTAAATATTGTAAAAGATTGTGTGTTTTTGGAGGTAGGGGCCTACAAAAATTACTGAGGCTCAGTAACTTCTATTTACCATTCTGCATAGTGACACTGAATATCTCTTCTAGACTCTGCAATGGTGATGGAAATGGAGGCCTTGAAAGAAGAGAAGCAGAAAGCATTGGCTACAGGTTAGCATAGATATAAAAGGAAGCCAAAAAAATACAACAGTCAATAAAAATGTATTTTTAATATTCTAAATCTTTCCTTTAAAGGCTCGTTCCTCATATATAATGAGGCACACAACAGATGTGCTGAAGTGCGTAACTCTTCTTCATCCATGGTCCTTGAGCTCACTGCCTCCAGCTGTACCCCAACTTCTCTGTCCCAACTGTTCCGATGGCTCCCCGGAGCCAGGATCTTGAATGTAGCGGTGGAGCTTTGTGTAGGAGTGAGGGGCAAAATTCAGAGCAATATTGTATTAAGACTAGTTCCCTGTGAGACACCTCAGGCAAAGAGCTGGGTCTGTACTAATGAAACACTGTTTGGTCTCAAGGGAGAGAGACTTTACTTCAATTACGGAAACAACTTAAGTGGAGTTGTCATGCTTTTTGATGGTAATGGGGTCTGGAGTAGGTGGAAAGCCCATGGCCTTGATGGAACATTGCAGAATGAGGGGGTTTGTGCACAGATGTGTGAGTAAGGTGAATATAATTCATAAATTAAGTCCTAACTGCCATGAAACACAACTGCCATCTAACTGCCATTAGATATGGACTGCAACTTCATAAGGGCTCTTACTCACGAGCGGTTGTAGCTGCGCTCCCCTGTGTTCCGTTTTTCTGCGTACAGCCGCAGGGGAGCGCAGGAATAGACGCAGTACATTTTTTCCAATGGGGCTGTACTCACACAGGCGCGTGTAGGTGCAGAACGCAGGAAAAATGCAGCATGTTGCGTCTCAACCTGCGTTCGGCGCCTACACGCGCCTGTGTGAGTACAGCCCCATTGGAAAAAATGTAATGCGTCTATTCCTGCGCTCCCCTGCGGCTGAACGCAGAAAAACAGAGCGCAGGGGAGCGCAGCTACCTGCTCGTAAGTAAGAGCCCTAAGTCACAAATACTGGAAAACAGATTGTCCTGTAATAGGGATGCACCGAATCCAGGATTCGGTTCGGGATTCGGCCAGGATTCTGCCTTTTTCAGCGGGATTCGGATTCGGCACAATCCTTCTGCCCGGCCGAACCGAATCCTAATTTGCATATGCAAATTAGGGGCAGAGAGGGAAATCGCGTATCTTTTTGTCACAAAACAAGGAAGTAAAACATGTTTTCCCCTTCCCACTCCTAATTTGCATATGCAAATTAGGATTCGGATTTGGTTCGGTATTCAGCCAAATCCTTCGGCTGAATCCAAAATATTGGATTCGGTGCATCCCTATCCTGTAATAAGGATCACATTGTAAATCTCATAAATAAATTGTTATTTAACATCACTGAACATAGAATTTCCTGGTACTCCATCATTTGATGTAGATGGGGGGTTGCTGATTTTTTTGGACCAACATCTGGGTCATAAACAAGTGAATTGTTTGCTTTATTATTCTGGGATTTACTGCTGTAAAACTCATATTGGGGCATTTTAAAGGGAGTCTTGCGTCCTATAATATCCTCTGATTTTTATCATTATCTTTTTGTCTTTTTATGCATAATAAATTACTGTGGTTCTATAGTAAACATTGTTTTGTTACATATATGCTAAAGTAACATCGAACTGGAAAGTTTCAAGCTTTCTTCAAATGGCCATTACTTGCAACAAAACTCCCCCAATCTATTTTTTTATTCTACTGTATAAACATATAGACTATAAGCGGTGTCAGTTTTGCTCAATAATATATATGTGTATTAAGGTATAATGATTTTTTTAAGGACTACCTGTGACCGACAGCCTTCTGAATGTATTGGTGAAATGTACCGTCTTCTCCATTAGGAATTGCTGGGTGGAGCGATCAATGAAATGACCTTCTTTGGGTAAGGCCACACGGGGAGATTCGGGGAGATTTTGTCGCCTGTCGACTAATCGCCTCGTCTTTTGAGCGACTATCCCCGAACTGCAACTGCGTTTTTCCCCATAGGTTACAATGCAAAGTCGCCTGCGCTAATGCACACGCAGCGATGCGTTTTCAATAGTCGCCAGGCGACAAAATCTCCCCGAATCTCCTCGTGTGGACTAGCCCTTAATCTCCTTCTTCCTCAAAGGAGGCCAAAATTATGTGACCTTAATTAATTGCATGGCCAAAAGGCTTCCTGAGCAAATGAATGTTTTATACTGTCACCCAGTCTCATGCTTTTTGTAATGGTATTTTTTTTAATCAAATAAAAAAATATACAAAACTACAAATAAAGTTTCTAATAGAAAAAAATGGCATGTCATAATTAAATCATGTATTCCGTATTATTTATGGCAGGGCACCCTGTTTACTAGGCTGATTCTTTCAGCACAATTTGCACTGAATCCTGACTGCTATGAAATACCCTTAAAGGAGAATTATAAACCCTAAAAACAAATATGGTTAAAAATGCCATATTTTATATAGTGAACTTATTGCACGAGGCTAAAGTTTCAGCTTGTCAATAGCAGCAATGATCCAGGACTTCAAACTTGTCACAGGGGGTCACCATCTTGGAAAGTGTCTGTGACACTCACATGCTCAGTGGGCTCTGATTGGCTGTTGAGAAGCTAAGCTTAGGGCTCGTCACTAATTATCCAGCAGAAAATGAGCTTCCCTGGCTGTAATATAAGCTGATGCTACAGGTTTGCTGATTATTAAATTCTGATGCTAATTGCACTGGTTTCTGTACTGCCATGTAGTAATTATCTGTATTAATTACTAATCAGCCTTATATTGTGACATTTCTATTCTATGTGTACTGTATATTGTGAGTGGGTCCCTAAGCTCAGTAAGTGACAGCAGCACAGAGCATGTGCAGTGAATCAGCAGAAAAGAAGATGGGGAGCTACTGGGGCATCTTTGGAGACACAGATCTTTACTGCTAAAGGGCTGTGGTTGCCTTGGGCTGGTACAGAAGCACAAAACAACATTTCTAGCTACTTCTTTAGTTAGGCTTCAGTTCTCCTTTAAAACTAAATTTTCACAAATCTTCTTAGACACCTTAAATAGCCAACTATATAACCCATCAATCAGTAATGACTTTCTATAGTCAAAGCTGCAGCAAGAATTAGTCCATAATCTTTTCCAAAGTCTATACATTGATTCCATAAAACAAATAAAGGAATTCTCATATATTTAGCACAGTTCAGATGTTCAGGTATGCTCATGGGTTGAACATATGGAGATCAAAAAATGACCCTTCAATCATTCTTTAAAGGGGCAGTGTACCCCCTTGGTCAACATGGAGGACTTTCCATGGAGTAATTCAGTTAATGAATAATACTGACTGTCATGGAAAATAAAAATAACTGACATTAACCGGCTATAATTAATTTGATAATACACAGATAAATTGGTTGCCATTATTTTATTTGTACAGTTTATTGATTATTCATAGAAAAGTGTTATTTTGCAATACTTACATTTTGGTGCCAAAGAATCCTTATTATTAGTAACAGAACCTGGGGTTGATCTAAACTGACATTAGCCTAGCTAGCGCCAGCTTCTACAAGACAAATTAGGCACCTGCCTTCTTTTGGCACAAAAAGAACTTTAGTAAATGGAAATCTTGGTCCTTCTGCCTGCTGATGGGCCACATACTGTTGATCGCGTGTGGCCCATCATACCTACAATGGGCCACATACGGTATAGATGCCTTTCTATTGTTCCCATTGCTCGTGCAAAGCTGCCCAATCCCAAAATCATGAATCATCCCTGATCAAAATCATCCCTGATGAAGGGAGGTTAAACTCCCCAAAACGTTGATCATATTGGTGATATAATAATAAAAAGAGGGGCCTAGTCCCCTACTGCAGATAATAGTGTGTGTGCGGATCCGTATATATCTACTGCTATAACTAAGGGACCTGGCCGGGTCAGTGGAGAACCAGCACCACCATTGCAGTGAAAGAGAAACAGCGGGAGAGTGGTAGAAGTCAAGATTGGTGGGCCACCAAACACATAGAAATAATCGTATGAAATATTTTTTTCAATGAATGCATGGTCACCTTTAACCTCATCTTCTGCAGCTACATAGTCATAAAAAGGGGTTATGAAGCTACAGCTTATCATATATTTTAAGTTGGCAATGAGCAAAGCACCCATGGTTTATTCCTTCTGAGATGTTATTCAGCATCTGAACTTTTTAAAATGTTTGTTTTGCTGTTTCACAAGTGAAACCCCATGAGCATTTCTAGCTTATATCAATCAGTTAAAAATCACAATAGCTACAGGGGAAATTATTGTACTTTTGGGGGGTTATTTCTCAAAGTCCAAATATTTTCTGCTACAAACTCCGATCAAATTCGCTTGAGTTTTTTTACGCTTATTTACTATCACATTTCCCCAAAATTTGCTTTGCGGGGAAAAAAATCAAATTTTCGTGATTTTTTCAGATTTTTCATTCGATTTTCATGATTTTTTCAGATTTTTCACCGAAAACTTTCATCATTTATTATGTTTTTTGCCAGAAAACTTCATCGGGACTCATTGGACCTTCTCCCATTGACTTATATGCAACCTCGACAGGTCTGAGATGCCGTATTTTCAGATTCACACTCATCCTCGGGGTTTAATAAATTCTGAAAGATTTGTGTTTTTTTAAAAGTCTGATTTAATTTAAAAAAAATCACAATTTTTTTGTGATTTTTGTATTCGGAGTTTAGTAAATAACACCCTTAGTATTCAGAGACGCCAACCAGAAGGGATTAGGAGGATATTGATCCACTTACTCAGCCCAACACCCTGATCCTCCCCAAACCATCTGATCCCCAAAGCATCTGATCCATTTAGGCCACACCACCCCATCAGGCCTATTGCTCAGGCTGCTTCTCAGGATTTTGAGTGCAACTTCTATGCTTTTCAATGACAGGATAAACAAAGAGTTTAGGTACAAATTACTGACACCAGATAACTGGGCTTTTACTGCGGGTGACCAGGTGAGGGGAGTTTAAATACACATTACTCCCAAGAATTCTGTGTGAGTTGAATATGTTGTATATTTTTAACTGGTCTTTATTATTTACTGTATTTTGTTTAGGTTTTTAATGATTAGATTGTGGACAGTTGGAAATAGGATTGGCTTTAGCAGTCATCATGGACATTCTCCTGTACTGAGTTCCATTTCTACAGCAAAATCATTCTTCTCCAAAATCACACCCTATTTGCTTAAGAAAGATCACATGATGTCCAACATCATAGATGTTCACTGTGAAACAATTATTTTCCCTAGACCAACCCATGAAGGCATCCATAAAGCTCAGTTAACCCATAAACAGATACTGAACAATCAGACATAAAACCTATTTAGGAGGCAATCAGCTCATGACATAAGAAGGATTGGAGTTTGTAAATAAACATTTTTATAATATTCCTCAACATTTTGGCGCTTGAGTGTCATTTCCAGAAGCCATGGTTACCTGACACCTGTTATTCTTTGATACCTTGTTCATATTAAATACTTTATCTGTCTCAGAAGTTCACGGTGCTCTTACAGATATACTGCTCGGATTCTTCACAGTTACGGTCATTCCAGGGTCCAGATATACTCTCGACACAGTTCTCCTTATTGCCTGAATTATTTGGCTCATCACGGTCCCAGTTGCTGCACAACCAAAATAAAGTAGAAAAGTTGAGATGAAAAAGAAGGGATCTATTATTTCTTTTATATGACCAAACAAATATTTACATTAATTCTATGTACATTAATTTTTGCTGTATTTGTTGCAAAGGGAGAAGGGATTCACCATTGTTTGCAAAATTGTAGCATAGAGAGGCCTTAAACTGGTTTGTATCTGACTGCTGACAGGGCCCGGGGCAGTTCTGCCATCTTGGGACCCTCTCTACAGTATATTTCATTTTGTAAATAACTGTCAAGAACTGACTGAATATGGATCCATGTATGACTTAAATAAAAAAATAATATGTGTCATCATACTGAAATAAGAAACTTTTTAAATACAATCAATTAAATATTCTGTATCATTTCTGAAATAATCAAGTTTATCTTCACTATTCCTCTCTCAGCATCGGTTTCTCTTCTTGCTGTCTTCATGCAGGAATTGGGTGTTAGATGAATGATCCAATATATCTTATAGGGGGGCTCCTTTCCTATCAGATGAATTAGCAATAATTCAAACAACTGATTCCAGTACAGGTATAGCATCCCTTATCCGGAAACCCGATATCCAGAACGCTCCGATTTACGGAATGGCTATCTCCCATAGACTCCATTTTATCCAAATAATCCAAATTTTTAAAAATGATTTTCTTTTTCTCTGTAATCATAAAACAGTACCTTGTACTTGATCCCAACTAAGATATAATTAATCCTTATTGGAAGCAAAACCAGCCTATTGGGTTTATTTAATGTTTAAATTAATTTCTAGTAGACTTAAGGCATGAAGACCCAAATTACGGAAAGATTCATTATCCAGAAAACCCCAGGTCCTGAGCATTCTGGATAACAGGTCCCATACCTGTACAAACAAAATAACTGCCTTTTGCACAAATTCTGCATGTAGAGAGACATGATGTCTGCTGATTTTAATAGAGTGAGCTCTAATACATCTTCTAGGCAAAAGAAGCCCCCCCAATAAGATATATTGGATCTAACTGTCAATAAATATCTGACACCCAACTGCTGCATGAAGAGAGAATGAAAAGAAACAGATGCTGAGAGAGGAATAGTGAAAATTATTTCAGAAACAGTACAGAATTTTTAATCGATTATATTTAGAAAACTCCTTATTTCAGTATGCTGAAGCTTATATTACATTTTCATTTTGCCCCTTTAAGTAGGGCACTGTATAAGGAGACAGACAGATGGGGCTGGCATGGGACAAATATAGAAGTTGTGCTGTCTTGACCACTTCTTACTCCCCACATCTGAATTCTACATTTGAGAAGTGATGAAAAGGGTTGTAGACCCATCTTCTAGAGGGGATAGCCAAAGCAGTAGTCACGTGTATTATCTATAAATTAAGTGCTAACCGTTGGAATAAGTTCATTAGATGATCCCATTGCAATAATTTTAGATGACCTACTCCAAAATGAAAATAGAAAAAAAACTTTATGTATTTGCTACATCATATAAAATGCCCAACTTCTGGAGAGATTGGGGGCCCCTCAAATTATTTTGCTCTGGGGCTCAGTAACATCTAGTTATGCCACTGATCTCCCATGTATTCCTTGAGCAAAGTAAAAACAGATACTTATGTAGGCATCTGTCCAGGTAACTTAAGAATCCAACTCTATCTTACAGCTGATGATTGGACCTGTCCAGCTAATAATAGCCCAGACATTGCTATGACAGTTCAGAGTTTATAAGCAGATCAATGCTCTTGTTTTGTTGTTAAAGAAGACAAGCTTAGGGAAGAACAAAAAAAAAAGTGATACCCCTTCATATTAATGCACAAAATACTTCATACCCACCTAAAGGTCATTGGTGTACCATCCAACCATTTCCATGTGTATTGTGTGTCTCTTTTCAGACCAATCCAGTATCTTATATTCTTTGGGAGAATTCTATTTAGAGATTCCTTGAACAAAGAAGAAAATTTTTTTTAACATACAATAACATTTTTACTTAGAGTCAAGTTTGTTTCTCATAGGCAGGGCCGCCATTAGAAATCATGGGGCATTGTACAACAAGATTTTCAGGGCCCCCTGGGCCCCGCCCTCCCGGGCCCCACCCACCCTGGCCCCCAAGCCCCACCCTTGCCCCCAAGCCCCACCCCAGGTCCCGCCCACTCCACATCACAGTTAAAAGACCACACAGACATCAGCACTAAAAAAGGTAACCCCTCCCCCCACACACACACAAGTTATAAAAAGCTATTAATAGTCAGGGCCCCCTTATAAGTAAAAAAAAATGGTGGCGCCAAGCCCCAATAAAGGTTTGTTTTTTAAAAAAATTGGTGGTCAGGGCCCTCCTAAAAGTTAAAAAAAATAATTGGTGACCAGGGCCCCCTATAAGTTAAAAAAAAAATTGGGGCCCCAGAGAATATGTAAAAAAAAAAACATTGGTGGCAGGGGCCTATAGAGTATTAAAATAAAAAACATTGGTGGCCAGGGGATTAAAAAAAAAACACACACACATTAGTGTTCAGTAGAATTGAACTTGTGGCTTCAGGACTTCGCCTCTTATCGTGACTTTGGGTCTTTTCGCTGCTTAAGGACTTCAATTTCAGCTGTTTTCGTGACTTTGGGGTTTTTTGCTGCTTCAGGACTTAAATTTTAGCTGTTTTCGTGACTTTGGGTCTTTTCATGGCTTCAGAAATTAAATTTTGGCTGGTTTTGTGACTTCGGGTCTTTTCGCCACTTCGGGATTTTGCTGTTTGGCTGTTCGGGACTTCAGGGGAGGCGAGGCGGCGCGGCTTCAGCGCTATCAAGGGGGGCCTGGCTGTTTCGAAAAGTGCAGCACAGCCAGGCCCCCTCTCAGGCCCAGGCCCAGTACAACAGTAGCCCTTGTGCCCCCCTGATGGCGGCCCTGCTCATAGGAGACTAGGTGCATATGTGTGGTATCTTTGCTCCCTCTGACCTGTACTGTACTGTTTATGTCCTAATAAACAGTATGGCTGTTGACAGAAGCAGCCTCATTAATACAGAGGTACCAAAGGAATTAAACCCCTCCAGAGCATATAAATAACTCACATGTCTTTACTGATTTTTATATTACTAGATCCAGTTTTTATTATGATAATATAAAACCACCTTAGAAGGTGGTCACAACCTGGAAATGCATTCAGTGTGACACTCTTATTTAATGGTAGAACTTGCGCAAGCACCCAACAAGCACACTGCTATAGCAGGCAATGGCCAGTTTGGCACAATGCCGGCCTATTCAAAATTGCAAGTGCCAAAGCACCCAAAATCACCCCACGTGCCATTGCCCTAAGGTTGGTTGCATAGGATTCATATATAGATACAGGACAACGTAGTGAGATCTTTTAACTGTTATCTATTGCTCCAATGCTGAAGAACTTAAAGGGATACTGTCATGGGAAAAAAAAAATTCAAAATGAATCAGTTAATAGTGCTGCTCCAGCAGAATTCTGCACTGAAATCCATTTCTCAAAAGAGCAAACAGATTTTTTTTATATTCAATTTTGAAATCTGACATGGGGCTAGACATATTGTCAATTTCCCAGCTGCCCCAAGTCATTTGACTTGGGCTCTGATAAACTTCAATCACTCTTTACTGCTGTACTGTAAGTTGGAGTAATATCCCCCTTCCCTTTTTTCCCCCAGCAGCCAAACAAAAGAACAATGGGAAGGTAACCAGATAGCAGCTCCCTAACACAAGATAACAGCTGCCTGGTAGATCTAAGAACAACACTCAATAGTAAGAACCCATGTCCCACTGAGACACATTCAGTTACATTGAGAAGGAAAAACAGCAGCCTGCCAGAAAGCATTTCTCTCCTAAAGTGCAGGCACAAGTCACATGACTGGGGGCAGCTGGGAAATTGACAAAATGTCTAGCCCCATGTCAGATTTCAAAATTGAATATAACAAAATCTGTTTGCTCTTTTGAGAAATGGATTTCAGTGTAGAATTCTGCTGGAGTAGCACTATTAACTGATGCGTTTTGAAAAAAAACATGTTTTCCGATGACAGTATCCCTTTAACCTATAAACAAATGAGTCCACAAAGTAATATGGGTAGAAATATGATGCATAGAAGGAGGCAATCATGATAAATGGTGATGGGTGGAATTTCCTTGTAGTACATCTTACCATTTCTTTTGAATCTTTGAAGATCAGTAGCAGAGCCTTTAAACTCTTGCAGGCAGCTTTTGATTTTTCCCATGTGCTTTTCTCGTCTGATAGATGATAGCAGGATCTACCGATCTGAAGCCAGTCAAGCGGGCATGTGCCACAGCAGCTCCCTGAGAACGAAAAAAAAAAAATTTTTGGAAAAAGAAATAAACAGGGAAAATGTACGGTTAAAACAGAAAAGAAGGAAGAAAAAAAATACAATTTGTGTCAAATAATTAAGGACTAAATGAGAAGGTCTTCTGAGACTCAGCAAAGGATTCTTAATTTAGTCCTTCTGAATGATCACTGAGAGCACGGCCAGGAATCATTCTGCAATAAAAGCAATTTAGATTAACCCATACCCAAGGGGGGGAACCTTAATACAATGTCAGCTGTGTGGAAAGAGAATCTTTACCTTAAAGGAGAAGGAAAGGTTAAAACTAAGTAAGCTCCTCTATCAAAAGAAGCACCACATTTCTTTCCTTCTAGTGTGTACACATGGGCTTCTGTATCAGACTTCCTGTTTTCAGCTTACACCTCCAGGGCTAGGGCTTGAGCATGCTCAGTTTGCTCCTCTCCCTCCCTCCCTCCCTCCTCCCCTCCCTGCTGTAATCTGAGCCCAGAGCTATGAGTGGGGAGAGACTCAGGCAGGAAGTGATGTCACACCAAGCTAATACTGCAGCTGCTATGCTAAACAGAGAGCTTCTAGAGCTATTTACTCAGGTATGGTAAAACATTCTGCAGAATAAATATAGCATTCTAGTTTACACTTTTGCGGCTAATCTATTGGCAATAAAATGCCTCTGTAGCTTTCCTTCTCCTTTAAAAGAGTGTCACCTGTTCTTAATAAAGCAACAAAACATGGTAATGTATAAAAGGACTGATTTACTTAAATAGGTGCTAAATTGCACTTGTCCAGTTACACACGGCAAGCATTTAGCAGTTTGTTTTTGTTCAAAATGCTAGGTAATACAAGGAAAGGAAAAATCCAATTGGTTGCAATGGTGCAATTTAGCCCATATGTGAATGACCAGGTTATACAAGTACATTCATTTTTTGGGTCGAATTCAGAACTGTGCAAATGTCTCTTTATCGTTATACAATATCAATTTTGTTCAGATGAACAATTAATAAGCTCGACCCAGAGAGTCTCGGAAAAACCACATGACTTTTATTACCTTATTATTAATCATAGTTTGTATACTGTTAGCATACAGGCTAGCATTAGTGATTTACATTGCAAAGAACCAGATGAACATTGCACAAAATATTCCCTTTTACCCTCTATACCAGATTAAACCTTTTTTATTCTGCTGAAGTTTGCAGGTTATTGGGCTAATGTTGACAACAAAAGGAGCTTCTTTTCCAAGCAAGTCCATGCAATGATCACACTATAACAGCGAGAGAACAATAATGAATTTCTAGGCCAAGTCTTGCTTAGGACACGATGCAATATATCCAGTTTTTATATAAAATAGGATTTTGCACAATTCATGAAACAGAATTAAAAGTCTGCCAGTAAAGGAAGATAGACATACCCTGGCTGCCACCCCTTCATACTGTGTGGCTACAGGCTTGGGATGACCTTGTCATCAAACTGTAACTGAGTAGTTATTCCAATTTACCTGGTATTATTGTTTAGGTTTGATTCTTTCAATGTAGTGGTTAGGTTTGGCATCCCATGGATTGGAATGAATTGTACAATATAGCCTGGTTAGGTTCTTAGTTTAATGAAAGGTTTCAGAGCAGGAGACCGCCTTTGGAGTAGATATTCCTGAAATTGCACAAGTGAACACTGCCGGACTATATTATATCCCATAACTGTTCAGTCTAGTCTATTACTTACTATTGAACATCTTAGGATGTTACATATTACGGGGCCGATTCACTAAGGGTAGAATATCGAGGGTTAATTAACCCTCGATATTCGACTAGGAATTAATATCGAAGTCGAAGGATTTAGCGCAGATAGTTCGATCGAACGATCGAAGGATAATTCCTTCGATCGAACGATAAAATCCTTCGAATCGAAGGATTCTAAGGATTTTAATCCAAAAAAGTTAGCCAAGCCTATGAGGACCTTCCCCATAGGCTAACATTGACTTTGGTAGCTTTTAGATGGCGAACTAGGGGGTCGAAGTTTTTTTTAAAGAGACAGTACTTCGACTATCGAATGGTCGAATAGTCGAATGATTTTTACTTCGAATCCTTCGATTCGAAGTCGTACTCGTAGTCGAAGGTCGGAGTAGCCCATTCGATGGTCGAAGTAGCCCAAAAAAAACTTCGAAATTCGAAGTTTTTTACCTTCGAATCCTTCACTCGAAGTTAGTGAGTCGGCCCCTACATGTGCTTCACTTGTTATGCATCACTCATATTATTACCACAGGTGGCCACAGCATGTTCCCCCTGGTATATCGCTAGTTTTCCCCCACTAACTTCTCTAGAATCCCTTTCTTGCAAAAAAAAAACCTTTATCCCTACTCTTATCACAGATGGCCTTGAATATTGCATTCGTATGATCTCTAGCACCCATCCTGGAGGCAGAAGTTAATCTTATTTAAGATAATATTCATTCCTTGCCAGTAGCTCCACTTTGCTGTCTCTACATATTAAATATTTCTTGTGCTTCACTTGTTATGCATCACTCTTATATTATAACCACAGGTGGGTACAGCATTTTCCCCCTGGCATATCGTTAGTTTTCCCCCCACTTTGATGACATGCCATCTAAAAGGTTTCCTGGGCCCATAGAGCTAAATTACAAAAATGTGTGGGGAGAGGGTTGAAGTTGGTACAAAATGAATAACAATCTTCCTTTAAGAGTCGTTTTCAAGAATGGCACCTTTATTTGGGAAAAGGTAACCATAACCAATTCCCCATTTTATGGAAGAAGAGCTTAAAAACTGATATACTCTGGTCACACTTCCTTTTAAAGGTTGTATGGAATGAGGTTTGTGGTCAGGGGTCACAGTAGCTGCTGATTGATGAGCAGCACAACAAATACAGTCTAGGGAGGCTAAACGGTAAGTCCAAACCAGATAAGAGAGAAACAAGGCTGCCTGTTGGAAAACTCACCCAGTTCTTCTTGAATATTCTTTATCTCTTGCTTCATTTTATTTTGTTCAGAATCTGTAAGGATGGAAATAAAACAAAAACGATCCTATATCAATAACCAGTTTTAAGTAGACAGTGTCGTTTATAGAGGTATAGAGGTGGCAGCAATACTTTGGAACCTTACAACTGTAGAAATATGGCATCCATTTCAACCCCACTGATGTTGTTAGCATCAATAAGGATCTTTTTACAAAAATATATACTAGTATAGTATATTTAGTGGATACCACCAGGGACAATCCTGGCCTCCTTGCCGCCTGAGGGGGACTTGCTGCTGCCGCTCCCCTTCCCCCCTGGCGCAGTGCCCCTGGATACCACTGTAACAGATAGACCATTTTGTATCAATCCTATTAAATAATACCTATATATACCTAGAGAAGATAGTAGAGGACTAGTATTTACTGTATAAAGACTTGGTGGCGCTAAGGCATAACATTAGGGATTTCTTACTCCTACACAAACATTGGGCAAAAATACTTGCAGGTTAGGCAAACAGTATGTTCAAAACCAATGGCTTCACCATTAAACAATCTCAGCAGACGTAAGAGTTATTGGATACTTGTTTACAACCTTTTTCAACCGTATTGACATCTCTTTTTTCTCCCATTCCGGATGTGCCTACAGTAAATGGCAAAGAGATATGCCCAACTTTCATGGTGAAACATGGAATGAAGTGGCAGACAAAGTATACAGTTTGCTAATTTCCTCCTAGAACAAACTCATAGAGCATTCGTTTCTCTTAAACACATACTTAACTGAAAATTACCTAAATCTTATGGGGGAAATCCCAACTATTTCTGGACAGAGATTAGAGAGAGAGAGAGAGATGGCCAATGTTCTTGCCCCATAAGACCAGTCTTTACCTTCTCTAGAATCCCTTTCTTGCAAAACATAACTTTATCCCTACTCTTACCACAGATGGCCTTGAATATTGCAACAGTCAAGCATTCGTATGATCTCTAGCACCCATCCTGGAGGCAGAAGTTAAACTTATTTAAGTTAATATTCATTCCTTGCCAGTAGCTAGACTTTGCTGTCTCTACATTGACCCCATAGTATCATCAAGAAACACATTTTGCTACTTGTTTGTTTTAGCCCTCTTGATTCTCTTCGGTTTTCCACATCTCTAATAGCATTTTTACAAACTTTCCCCCAAATGCATCCCTTATGTGGACACTGTATCCTCCATCTCTTAAATTACATATAGAAGTTTTCTTGCTTTGCTTCTTATCAGCTGTTACATATTACTTGTGCATCACTCTTAGATTATAACCACAGGTGGCCACAGCATTTTCCCCCTGGCATATCATTAGTTTTTCCACCCCTTTGGTGACATGCCATCTAAACAGTTTCATGGTCCCCTAGTGATAGATTACAAAAATGTCATTGGTACAAAATGAATAACAATCTTCCTTTAAGAGTCATTTTCAAGAATGGCACCTTTATTTGGGAAAAGGTAACCATAACCGATTCCCCATTCTATGGAAGAAAAACTTAAAAACTGGTCACACTTCATTTTATATGTTGTATGGAATGAGGTTTGTGGTCAGGGGTCACAGTAGCTGCTGATTGATGAGCAGCACAACAAATACAGTCTAGGGAAGCTAAACGGTAAGTCCAACCCAGATAAGAGAGAAACATGGCTGCCTGTTGGAAAACTCACCCAGTTCTTCTTGAATATTCTTTATCTCTTGTTTCATTTTATTTTGTTCCATTTTTTCTGAATCTGCAAGGATGGAAATAAAACAAAAACGATCCTATATCAATAACCAGTTGTGAGTAGACACTGTAGTTTATAGAGGTATAGAGGTGGGCAGCAATTCTTTGGAACCTTACAACTGTAGCAATATGGTGTCCATTTCAACCTCACTGATGTTGTTAGATCTTTTTAAAGAAAGCATTACAAAATATGTACAGGTATGGGAGACATTATCCGGAAACACGTTATCAAGAAAGATCCAAATTACGGAAAGGCCGTCTCCCATAGACTCCATTTTATCCAAAAAATCTAAAATTTTAAAAATGATTCCCCTTTTCTCTGAAATAATAAAACAACATCTTGTACTTGGTCCAAACTAAGATATAATGAATCCTTATTGGAAGCAAAACCAACCTATTGGGTTCATTTAATGCTTACAAGATTTCTAGTAGACTTAAGGTATGAAGATCTGAATTACATAAAGATCCATTATCCGGAAAGCCCCAGGTCCCGAGCATTCTGGATAACAGGTCCTATACCTGTACTAGTATAGTATATTTAGTGGATACCACCAGGGACAATCCTGGCCTCCTTGCCGTCTGAGAGGACTTGCTGCTGCCGCTCCCCTTCCCCCTGGCACAATGCCTCTGAATAGATAGATCATTAAATATCAACCTTTTAAATATTGGGCATTCGGGCACCTTGCTAAAATACTTGCAGGTCAGGCAAACAGTATGTCTTCACCATTAAACAACCTCATGAGACTTTGTCATTGAGTCATTGGATACTTATTTACAACCTGCTTCAAGCTTATTGACCTCTCTTTTCCCCATTCTGAAGTGCCAATAGTAAATGGCAAAGAGAGATGGCCAACACTCTTGCCCCATAAGACCAGTCTTTAAGTTCTCTAGAATCCCTTTCTTGCAAAAACAAGCTTTATCCCTACTCTTATCACAGATGGCCTTGAATATTACAACATTCAACCACATGATCTCTTCCATTCATCCTAGAGGCAGCAGCTAGAATTATTTGCCAGTAGCTCAACTTTGATCCCTCTGCATTGACCCCATAATTGACTTCAAGAAACAAAGATAAAATGTTGCTTCTCACTAAATTTGTTTTAGCTCCACTTTTTCTCTACATTAATTATCTTCAGTTATAATGACTTTGTTATAAAGACTATAAGGCGTCTCCTTAAAGGAAAACTATACCCCCAAAATGAATACTTAAGCAACAGATAGTTTATATCAAATTGAATGACATATTAAAGAATCTTACCAAACTGGAATATATATTTACATAAATATTGCCCTTTTACATCTCTTGCCTTGAACCACCATTTCGTGACTCTATCTGTGCTGCCTCAGAGATCACCTGACCAGAAATACTACAACACTAACTGTAACAGGAAGAAGTGAGGAAGCAAAAGGTAGAACTCTGTCTGTTAATTGGCTCATGTGACCTTACATGTGGTTTGTTAGTGTGCACAGTGAATCTTACGATCTCAGGGGGCGGCCCTTATTTTTTAAAATGGCAATTTTCTATTTATGATTACCCAATGGCACATACTACTAAAAAGGTATATTATTATGATAATGGTTCATTTACATGAAGCAGGGTTTTACACATGAGCTGTTTTACTCAGTATCTTTTAATAGAGAGCTACATTGTTTGGGGGGTATAGTTTTCCTTTAAAATGTTCACCTGTTGTGAAAACGGTTTTCTGCCATCTTTTAAAAAATACACATAGAAGTCTATTTATTTGGTCTTTAAACTATATTAGTGATTGCTACATATCATTTGTACTTCATTTGTTATACATCACCTCTAGATTATAAACGTATGTGTCCAGGGCAGCTTTTCCCCAGTCATATCATTTGTTTTTCCCTCTACTTTGGTAAGATGGCATCTAAAAGGATTCTTGATCCCCTAAAACTGGATTTATTCAATTCTGCAAAAATGTCACTACAAACTGTGTGGGGAGAGGGTTGAGTCTGGTAAAAAAAAATAGATAATAAACCACCTTTTGGAGCTTCAGCATGGCACCTTTATTTGGGAGAAGGCAACCAATTCCCCATTCTAGGGAGGATAATCTTTAAAACTGAGATACTTTGGTTGCACTTTATTTCTACATGTTGTATGATGTGGGGGTTTGTGGTCAGGGGGGATTAGGTGAACAGCACGACAAATACAATCCAGGGAGGCTCAACCCTGTACAGAGAATTAACCAATGACCGTCTGTTGGAAAACTCACCCAGTTCGCCTTGTATAGCCTTTATTACTTTCTTCATTTCATTTTGTTCCATTTCAAGAGATTTTTGAGAATCTGCAAGAACAGATATAAAACAAAAAAGATATTATAACAGTAATTAAGTTATTAGTAGATACTAGCTAGAGCAGTTGTTACTAGAAGCTGCTATGGGTAGTATGGTGACTGGTGGGTAGCAAAGTGTTTCTTTGTTCTTCCCCTGTCTAAGTAGGTTTCCTCCCTCACTCTAGATACATACAAGCGGAATAATTGACCCATAGGGGCAAATTCACTAAGCGCCGAAGCACCTAACGCTAGCGTCAATTCGCTAGCGTTGGTCATTTTCGTTACTTCGCAATTCACTAATGAACGCTGGCGTACATTCGCTAGTGTTACTTCACACCCTTACGCCTGGCGAATTTGCGCAACGGACGTAACTACGCAAATTTACTAACGCGCGCATTGTACTGAACGCTACCTTTTACGCTAGACTTCCTTCGCCACCTCAGACTAGGCAAAGCGCAATAGAGTAGATAGGGATTGCTTCAAAAAAAGTTCAAATTTATTCTAAGTCCCAAAAAACGCTGGCGTTTTTTTTATATTATGGGTGATAGGCTGAAAAAGATCGAAAAATTTTTTGGGACTCCCCTCCTTCCCCCCTACATTTCCTAACTCATGGCAACTTAACTATACAGTGGGCACATGTGTAGGGCAAAATAAAAATTTTATTTGATGTTTTGAAGGTTTCCCAGGCATTTGTAGTGCTGCTACATATTCCTCCATTGAAATTTGAATTTGGCGCCGTATGCAAATTAACCATCGCTAGCGTAACTTTGCTTCGCTTAGCGAATCAATGCTGGCAGAACTTCGCAACCTTATGCTACCCCTGAGCGCAACTTCGGATTTTAGTGAATTTGCGGAGCGCTAGCGAAACTACGCCTGGCGAAGTGTGGCGAAGTGCGGTGAAGTGCGGCGAAGTTACGCCTGGCGTAACTATGAATCTTAGTGAATTTGCCCCATAGTGTATAATCTCTATAAAGTGCTTTAGAAATGTGTTGCTGCTGTATAAATAACAGATATTATGCTGCAGTCCTAACATCGTTACATAGTTAAACCGGGTTGAAAAAAGACATCCCTGTCGATCAAGTTCAACCCCTCCAAATGAAAACCCAGCATCCATACACACACCCCTCCCTACCATCACATAAATTCTATATACCCATATCTATACTAACTATAGAGCTTAGTATCACAATAGCCTTTGATATTATGTCTGTCCAAGAAATCATCTTCCCAGTATTTTATCTCCTGAAGTTTGACTACTCGGGCTGGTGGTCAACAAACTCCCCTCGTAAAGGTTTTCCCTGCCACCATTTTAAGGGAAATGTTCATTATGAGCCATATAACTAGAATTTGTAGATTAAAGAATAACTTAACCTTAAAAATTAATATGTCTAAAAATGCCATATTTTATATACAGAACTTATTGCACGAGGCTAAAGTTTCAGCTTGTCAATAGCAGCAATGATCCAGGACTTCAAACTTGTCACAGGGGGTCACCATCTTGGAAAGTGTCTGTGACACTCACATGCTCAGTGGGCTCTGATTGGCTGTTGAGAAGCTAAGCTTAGGGCTCGTCACTAATTATCCAGCAGAAAATGAGCTTCCCCTGTAATATAAGCGGATGCTTCAGGTTTGCTGATTATTAAATTCTGATGCTAATTGCACTGGTTTCTGAGATGCCATGTAGTAATTATCTGTATTAATTACTAATCAGCCTTATATTGTGACATTTCTATTCATTTCTATTCTATGTATAACATTTCTAGCTACTTCTTTAGATAAGTTTTAGTTATCCTTTAAATGCTTGTTAATAAAAATATAATTCCTCTCATTCTTCTTTTATTTTACTTTTTTTATATTGCATGTTTGCCTAATGGCATCTGATGAATTCTACTGAAATCAGGAATTTAATGGTATTAGAGCTTTTTTTAAAACACGATTAAACAATATTTCTCTAAACTCACAGATGCCATGACAGTTATGAAAAGATCAGAAGAAAAAAAGTACGAATGGAAATAGCTGTCGATAAAAACTCGTAAACCCTGAGTTTTCCTTGAACAAATGAAAAATTTGTACAATGAAGGTTTTGAACTATGAACAAAAGGCTGATCTTTGCAAGAAAAGAAAGGGAACTTGCACTGACTTCTACATGACCTTGGATTTTGTATTCATAGATTTTATAGCTTTTACGCTTGATAAATTACAAAAAAAAGTTTCTAATGAGTATGATTCAGAGATACAAACGTTCTAAGATTTTTTATAACTTAGCCCCTTAGTTTAGAGAGAGAGAGAGAATGAACTCTGCATAAGTGCGTCAAGAATCAGAAATTGGCAGTTAAATGAAAATGCTTTCAATTTCACTGTTCTGCACTATTTATTTCAAGAAACCAAAGCTATTTTTGATTAAAACAATAAGCAGATTGTATTTCCAGCACAAGCTAAGGATGAACAAGAATATATCCTATTTCATCTACAAAATAGAGACAGAGTAATTAAAGACAGAACTGGGGAATACAGAAGGAAATCAATTCTATTTATTTTCCTATAAAACAACATTTTTCCAGCTCACAGGAAAACTTTTCACAGTAATTTACTATATCATTTCTATTATCCACTGGTTATTTTGCCTCAAATACTTCATAGCAAAAATATGCAAAGATTAATTTATGTAAAGTCAGACTGAGAATTACTAAGGAAATAAAATGTTCTTTGATCCAGAAGCAAAACAAAGAAATTTTAAACTAATCTCTTCTTCAGCCAGCATTTAAACAAGTTGTTTCTCATGACATGTATCTCATGATTATACATTGTATAACATTAAATATGAACAATAAATATAAATGATGACATTTATTAAGGGCTCAGTTTAAACGTTAAATAAAAGTAAAAGAAATTTACAATACTGAAGCAATAGCAAACTTTGTGCATAAGTAGACATGCACCGAATCCACTATTTTGGATTGGGCCAAACCCCCGAATCCTTCTCGAAAGATTTGCCCGAATACCGAACCGAATCCTAATTTGAATATGCAAATTAGGGGTGGGAAGGGGAAAAAATATTTTTTACTTCCTTGTTTTGTGACAAAAAGTCACGCGATTCCCTCCCCGCCCCTATTTTGCATATGCAAATTAGGTTTCGTATTCGGTTCGGCCTGGCAGAAGGATTCGGGCAAATCCGAATCCTGCTGAAAAAGGCCGAATCCTGGCTGAATCCCGAACTGAATCCTGGATTCGGTGCATCCCTATGCGTAAGACACCATTCTTTTCCATAATGCTTTTCGGAAAATGTTTATTTACAGTGACATTACCTAGGTATTTCAGGTTGCGTATTTCATCAGAAATTGAGGAATCTGAAATTGGAAAGAGAAGAAGTAGAAAGGGTAAGGCAGAAGGCTGTTATAACCCTAAAAAGTTCTCCATGTTCTCAGTTGTTGCAAGTTTCTGACCAAACATTATCACTCACGCCCGGACTGGCAATCTGTTTGGGTCTCTATGTTATGAAATTCCAGGGATCTTGGCCAACCCCAAAGAATAATGTTCTCTCCATTACACTGTGATCTAACATAAAAAGCACATCTTATATTTCTCCTTTACAGAAGCCATTAACATACTGATATGATTGTCCAAGCATCAATCTTAGGGAGTAGCAGACAATTGTGGAACCCAGTTGGAAGGAAGGGTGCAAAAGCAGGCACAACCGCCATGTTTTTTGCACTTCATTCCCTCTCTATCACATAACAGAGCCGTGCACTGCGCCTTATGCCGGATTTTTTATTGGGCGCGAGATGCATACCCTGCATACAAGTTCTTTTTTTCACTTGCACCCAGGGTCTCAATGAATGACCCCTCACGTGCCCCCAATTTTACATTCCAATTCTGCCAGTTGCTGCTCCTATTTATCCAAGTCAGTCTGCTCAAAAACATGGTTATATTCAACCCTATCAAGTATCTTATTTATACTTACAGTGTACAAACAGCAGACCAGTAAGGGTCGCCAAGACCAAAAACATGAAGAACAGTAAAATCAGGAGTAAAAGTATCAGCCACCAGCGTGATTTTAGCCTTGCACGGACTTCTGTACCTGTGAGAGATATATGGGACAATACATTCTGCATGGCCATAGGGACATATAGAAAATAAAAATACATTTCTAGGGTTATTTTCCATCAGTTACCTATTCTTCTTCTTGCTGGCTCTGGTGATGAATCTCCAGCTGAAATGGAAAAAATGAGCGTTCATCCGAAATATGATAAAAGTGTATGAACTCTCTATTTGGTTCCAATATACTACACTATTACATAATGTACTTTACTAGTTCGTACAGAGTTGGACTGGGCCGGCCCAGGCACGTCCCCCCAATCGAGAAGGAAGGTGATCAGCTGTATGAGGCGTGATACGTGGAGGGGGAGGAGCTTGAACATTGGAAGGAGGGCCCTGGTGGCCGCAAGGAGAGCCCTTGGTGTTGCTGCCCCTGCGGGCCCCCATCTGACAGGGGAGGGACATATATCAAAGGTCGAATTTCAAATTCATGTGAGTTTTTTTAAACTCCCATGAACTCCCATGAACTCGAAATTCAACCAATCAAAATGTATTAATAAAATCAAACTTTTTAAAATCGGGTGCATAGGATCGACCTGAAAACTTCAATCGAATTCAATTTGTGTTTTAAAAACTCGATTCTAGTTTTTCCTCTGAAAAAAACTTGAAGGCTGCATACAACTCAGAATTGATCCCTGGACGTCTCCCATTGATTTAAACAGCAATTCTGCAGGTTTTAGGTGGCGAATAGTCGAATTAGAGTTCTTAAAGGGCCAGAGTATGATAAATCTCGAAATTCGATCATATGTAGATTAATGACTTCAACAAAATAACAGGTAAAACTGAGCATCCCCAAGAATCAAGACTAAATTTAGGAAGGGGATCTGCTTATTACATAAATATATTACCTTTTGTTGTCTTATCTTTCTTGCCTTTCTTTGCTCGCATAGGCACAGGTGGCGCAACATCACTTTCCATATTTTCATAATCGTCAGCGTCACCATCAAATGTCACTGCGGGGACTAAAGAGAGAGAGGGACAAAGTGGTGGTGCACAAATGTGTATGTAAGTATAACTCATTCAGCACTTGTGTGTGACTGGGGTCTGCTAATATATATATTTAGACAGAGCAAATGTGGAGAATAACAGGCTGTGTTCACTGAGGATGAAAAGTCCAGTACCAAGTCCAGTCCAGTATCAAGTCATCGCCTGTGGAAAAGACGAAGAACTGTAGGAGGTCGGGAGTGCAAGGGGAGCTAAGGAGAAAAGCTAAAAGACTAAGGGGTTATTTATTGAAGTACGAATGCCAAAAACTTGAAAAATGTCTTTTGGGATTTATTATACAAAGAGGATGGAAAAAGTCTGGCATCTCAGACCTACTGAGGTTCTAGATAAGTCAGTCGGAGAGGTCCCTATCCTATTTGGAAGTTTCTGTGCTGGAATTAGCCACGAAAATCCAACTATTTCGGACTTTTCATGGCAAAAATTTGAAAAATGTGGGCTTTTCAGGAAAAAGGCCGACATAATTGAGCCATTCGTGAAAAAACGCTGAAAAAATTATACGATTCGGGTTTTCGCTTGATTTTATCCAGTTCATCCCTGATTCAATAAAATTTTGCTTTTTTGTTAATAAATGAGGACCAATCGTGGATTCTAGTTTGGCCGGACTTATTTATATAAATATTCGGATTTTGATAAATAAGGCCCTGTGTGGTAAATATTTGTAATTTTCCTGGATTAAGTTGCTCTAACAGTGGCTAAAGTTGCATGTTTCTGAGGTATTGAGGCCACCAACAAACTATTCAACTACAGCGTCAAAATAAATACTTTACTTCTGTAGGGAGGAAGTGCTGGATCCCCACACTTATCACCCTCCTGCAGCAGTCCCCGGTAGTCAGGGACATAACTACAGAGGAAGCAGACCCTGTGGCTAAAGAGGGGCCCAGGAGGCCCTAATTCATATACAATTTCAATAAATATTGGTCAACCTCTAGACATTTTGGAGGCCTGAAAAATAATGCTGTGGGCCCAGTAATATCTAGGTAAGAGCCACACATGACCGAAGGGGTGTCGATAGGGCTACCCTTCTTTTACTAAAGAGTTAACCTGTTTGTGAAAACCCTGCTGCAAAGATGACATTTGGTAACTCTGTCTCTTCCTCTGGAAAATGTACTGCCACTTGTGTCATTTGAGTGAATTCTCACAATATAGATTACCTTTCGCTGCCGTGACTTTCTGCCCTTGTTTAGGCATGGGTGCAAAGTCATTTTCCATGTTTTCGTAATCGTCAGCATCAAAATCAAATGTTACAAAACGCGCTGAAGAAGAGGGAGAAAAGAAAAAGTGACAGTCACAATGTTGTCCCCACTATCACAAATCAATGCCCCTGTGTCTTCCTAATTAATCTCTAGTTGCTACAGACTCAATGAGTCCACAGTCCTAATCTCAAGGTTAGATTTATTAGAGGATTTAACAAAGGCAAGTTTTTGCATTCTCGCCCACTTTTTCCATTCTGGCTGTTGCTAACATATACAAGTATTTCCTGAGACAGTTTGACAATGGGCCATTGCATCACATAGAACAAGCTCCAAAAAAAGTTGTATGTTGGACTGTACCCACCATATATTATATGCTAAAAGAACTGTAGAGGTTCAGACAAATCCTTCCCCTGTTTTTCTGTTTGTGACATCATCCAGCCCAGTTACAGGCTGGAGAGCCATCCGATTGGCTGTGTGCCCCAGTGCATTCCTGGGAGAGGGGGAGTGCCTGACTTTGGAACCAAGTGTACAGGGTTACCGACAGAGCTTATAAAAGAACCCCTGCTGCAGCAGCCAGAGAGAGCCAGATCTGTGAAGTGTGATAGTGCTGATTGAAAGGATTTTCCAGGGAGAAGTAAAAGGAAAGGGCTGTGTTGTTCTCTGCATCGAGCAAGCATGTAAGCTTCAGAGAGAGCCACTTTCTATCTCCTGCCTTTGGATACTTTGGCCACTGTGTGATTCCCCAGGGTGAGGACAGGTCTTGCTTGTGTACCTGCCACGTGGGAGCAGCAAAGGATTTCAAAGGGCTAATTGCTATTTAAAGAGACAGTAACCAAATTAGGGTTATACAACGTTATCCACAGCAATGTTGTGTTGCAAGCATCCTTTTTCATTGTTTAACTTACACATCATTGGAAAACAGAAATAAAACCTTGGAGTGAGCCAGATATAAATACCCTGGACACAAATTTGCTGCATCCAATGGTTGTTGACAACTATACATTTCCCTAGCTTACACACTAAAGAGCTGAAACATACTCTGAGAAAAGTTGTTTTTCCTTCCTGTTTGCAAGCATGAGAAGATTTAAACCAAATATGAAGTCACGCTTGGTTCATTCCAGAAGAACAGTTGCTCTTGTGATCACAAAACCGAAATGGTCACCCTCCACTGATGTTTCTTCTTGATGGCACCTTCTCTTACACCTACTACTCTTGAATTCATTCAACCAAATCTCTTGTAATATCCCTGAACATTACGCCCCCTACTCTATCTTCTACACCCCTATTGCTATGCCAAGCCACCCTTCCTCTCACATGTATTATAGTCAAAAGACCTTCAACACATGGCCAGAGAAAATATGTTAATTGAGCACAATGAAGGACTTAAAGGGGTTGTTCACCTTTGAGATAACTTTTAGTATGATGTAGAGAGTAATGAGATAATTTGCCATTTGTTTTAATTTTTTATTATTGAAGGTTTTTGAGTTATTTCGATTTTTATTCAGCAGCTCTTCAATTTGCATTTTAAGCAATCTGGAAGCTAGGGTGCAAATTCCCCTAGCAACCATGCATTGATTTGAACAAGAGGCTGGAATATGAATAGGAGAGGCCTGAATAGAGGGATCAGTTATAAAAAGTAGCAATAACAATACATTTGTAGCCTTACAGAGTATTTGTTTTTTAGAAAGGTTCAGTGACCCCCATTTGAAAGCTGCAAAGAGTCAGAAGAAAAAGGCAAATAACTATAAAACTATAATAAAAAAAAAATAATGAAAACAAATTGAAAAGTTGCTTAGAACTGGCCGTTCTATAACATAATAAAAGTTACCTTAAAAGTGACCCACCCCTTTAATTTCCCTGTGTTAATCAGATGAAGCACATGTTACCAGCATCACAGGTCACATTAAAAAAAGCATCATTAACACCATCTTGGTGCATTGGGGGCACTAACTCATCCTGGCAGTTCACTAGTTGACTTGGGAAAGCTTGTGTTTAATAGTAAATTCACCTTGACACCCAGAAACTAGTCAACTTGGCCTATTGTTGTACTCCCTAGAATTGTTCATTCTACTAAATAAAAATGAGCAGGAACCTACATACAAGATAAGTACAGGGGGAGCTTGGGGTAACCCTACAAGTACAGGTTAGAATCCCTAGCTGCAGGGATTACCTACAATCTTACGTGCCAGCATTCCACAACTGTAGTTGCTAATAGCAACCAATCGACACACAGGGGGTTATTTATCAAAGGTCGAGTGTAAGAGTTTGTTATACCTCGTATGAACTCAAATAACTCGAATGGTATCTTATTATGAAAAAACTTGAATGGGAAAAAACAGATTCTGAGAGTTCCAGTCCCGAAAACCTCAAATTCATAGTTTTCCACTGGGAAAAATCAAATCACTCAAATGATTCGAGTTTTCGGGCAAAACCCTCTGAAAAAAACTCAAACACCATGCAGGCTGTTAACATCTTCAAATGGTTCAAGAGACCTCTGCCATTGACTCCTGCATGATCTTGACATGTTTTAGATGGTGTATTTTGAGAATCAAGCTATTTCCAAGGTCGGTGTATAATAAATCTTGAAAAAATTTTTGTTTTTTTAAAAAAAAAAAACTCAAAAAAGTAATGTTTTTTAAGACAAAAATGTGAGATTTGACCAAAAAATACAATTTGAAAACTTGAATTTTCATGGAAATCACCTTGATAAATCCGCCCCTTAGTTTTGAATAGCCCGCTATAAGTTAAAATATGAAAGCAAAGACTTAATTGGTTGATAATAGCAACTGCATTTGTGCACCTGTGTTAATTAATTAGTCCTATACCTGGTGGGAGGGTGGGGTTGAGTGAGGGTGGTCTGCAGATGGGGGGTGATGGTGGTGTACAGACCGAGCAGTGAGTGGGAGGTTATTAGTCCCTGTGCAACAGTTTAATGTTCCTTGTAAGATCAATTACACTAATTAAGTAGCTCCTGGGTGGGTCCTGCAATCCATGAGGTCTGGAGTGGCTGGGCAAGTGTAATGGTCAGATAGCAAGCAATATGCACCCAAGTTTGATAGTCCTTACAAGGTGGGAGAGATTCTCCCAGTATGGGAGTGCTGCCAGGCCAAGGGAGAGATAGAGAGACAGAGAGGATATTACTACTGTATTGCTACAGTAGTAAACTATATTCCCATGTTCTACTATGACTGGTGACGGTAACACAACTGGCGACTGCACAATAAAAATATAAAGGCAATATTCTGGGAGAAGTGTTTCAGTAATAAAGGAGCTACCAGTTAAATGTAACTTATCTTACTGTGAAATTACCTTATAATGAATGTCAGCCAGTGGTTTGGGAGATTAACACATAGGGCACCGGAGGCCGAGGGCAATTTTTGATACATGTTTGGGCAAATCAAAATGTAGCTTGAAAATCAGTTGCCCTTACAGCCACCCTGCTGTAGTGTTATATCTATATATATCCAAAACAACAAATAAGCCCCCACCCACTCTAAATTTATCCCAGAAGGCTAGACCCTTTTATTCAAATATTTGTCCAATCTGGGATGGACGACGTTTGGGAGCCTGTGCATTCATGGAATTCCCTTCCAGCAGTGGGAAGAATGTATAAGTCACCGATCCAAAATATTCTTCTTAATATTACCAAACAGTTTATGGCTGGTGGGTAACAAATAGTGCAACGAGTGATCTATACAGAAGTCTTTACATTTTTTTTTCAACATTATTACAGTTAAATAAATATTTTGTACATCACCTTGATTAGCCATTGTCTAATATATTCTTGCTGTGCCCCGTAGTCTGATCTGTCTCCTAGCTGTCGCACACTGAAGTCTTTGATTTTGTGCCACTGCACTTTTAGGTCTTTGTGCCACTTTGCACCAGGTACTTTTCTGATGATCGGCACCATGCACTTCTCTGCTGCTCTGTTGTGTCCACCGTTTCACCACTCTTTCCCCAAGAACCTCTTAGATGCTCTGCACCATGTGCCTCTTTTCTGCTCTGTTGTGTCCACCGCTTCACCACTCTTTCCCCAAGAACCTCTTAGATGCTCTGCACCATGTGCCTCTATTCTGCTCTGTTGTGTCCACCTCTGTACCACTCTTGCACCAGGAACCTCTTAGATGCTCTGCACCATGCACTTCTCTTCTGCTGTACACTATGCACCTCTCTTCTGTACCATGCACCTGTTACCTGTTACTCCTTGTATACGCATTTCTTCCTGTCAGAGAGCAGCGGAGCAATATGGGGAACACCCATCCAACCACAAAGGCTCCCAAGAGACGTCTAATAGCATAATAAATCAGGGGCGGCGTATGAGCATCTCATTACTTTTTTTGATTAAAAAAAGTTTGGAGATACGAAACAAAAAAAAAGGCTCAGAAACATCATGGTTGAGCTACATCGGAGAAACTAGATGTTACTGGGCCCCACAGCAAATGAATTTTAGGGCCCAACATATAAAGAGATTGTCCTGTTTTACCAATATATGTTGAAATCGCTCATTATTTGGGCTTCATGGGGCCCTTTATACCTCCTGGGGCAGCCGCAGGGTCTGCTTCCTCTGTAGTTACGCCCATGGTTGAGCACTTTTGACACAGTGTTTTAAAGAGATTATACATCAGTCCCTGCACCAGAGGAGCTTACAAGCTAAGGTCTATATCACAATCACACACACTAGGGTCCATTTTATCAGGAGCCAATTAAGCTACCTGTATGTTTTTTTGAAGTGTGGGAGGAAACCAATGCAGGCACAGGTTGCTATGTTTTACCAGGCCTGGTGTAAACTTTCCTCCCTCAGTAATTTATTATGGAAAATGACAAGCACTAGATTGCTTTATTCATTCATTTAACCTGATGAAACCTTCCCCCCACCCCATCGCACCAGGAAGGCACCAGGAAGGCAGCTAGCAAACAGTCCCTAATGGCACATATGCATACACAGTCACTTTCACATCCCCTAAATAGCTACTAGAGTGTGAAAAATAAATTCTAAACTTGAAAGTCAATTGCTACGGCTTGTCCATCCCTGTCACCCTACTGCTTACGTGTATGTAGGACAGTAGCAGACTAGAAACATGTATTATCACATATGTATATAGTGACCAGTCTTGCATTTGACATAAGTGATATAGAACTATGGGGTGCAAAATGACACCTTCTAGTGTGTCTGAATGATGTGCAAGTTAAAAGTTGGATAGGGGTCACAATGCAGGAAGCCTAAGCTCCTCCCCAAGGCTGTCCTTTAGGAATACATTGCAGCAGGAAGTGCTTAAAGGTCACCATCCTCTATACCAGTTTTGCACCTTGGAGGTCCGATCAGCAACTTCAACTATGATTAACTATAGGCCAGCTAAGAGATATAAGGAAAGTAGGAGGTATCTCATGCCAACCAGTGAGTTGCACCATTATTTTAACTTGACTCTCTAACTGTATTGTTCACCAAGATGTCCAGCCTCTAGTCCTCCTTTTCAACTTCTGTATGTCTCCCAGATAGGGTTGCCACTTTTTCTGGAAAAAAATACCAGCCTTCCTATATTCTTGCTGTTTTTTCCTATTATTAACATTGGCATTAAGCCAGGTGGCAACTTCAGTCATTGTCAAATGGACTGTACAGTCTGTATTAAGGGTAAATGCCTGCCCAGCATTATATTAAGAAACATTTTTCTGCTGGATTAACTACCAGCCTGGATCTGATAGTAATTCCTGGGTTCTCTTAATGTGCTTCTTTTTTATCAATTGACTTGCTCCATGTGAGCCAGATGCGAATGCCATTACTAATGTTACCCCATAGTAAATATACAGTCACATTTAAGTGAATATTTATAAATGTGCACAAGGTAGGATTGCCACCTTTCCCGTCTCCTTACTCCAGGCAGGGGGTGAGTAGTGATGTCACAGGGGGCGGGGATGGCGGCAGTGACATCACATGGGATGGAGATGGGAGGGCTTGTGTTGACATGGAGGTAGGGCTATGATGTGGCAATTGGCAACTGGCTGGTCGCTGTATCAATCTCAGAGAGTTCTGTCCGGTTTTCATTTTGGAAAACCAGGCAGGCAGTTTTGACCCAGACAACCCTTTTAAACACTGGACTGTCCTAGTCAAAACCAGATATGTGGCAAACCTAGCACCAGGCCATAGCCTAGTTCTGTATCGCTTGGTTATCTATTCACACTACCACCAATAGAGGTTGCTTATAAACCCATACCCATACCATGAGAGGTTGTATTGTCCATGTTATTTCCTGAACGATGAAATATTGCAGTGCCTGTCTGTTTTCCATTTTTTGCGAATTCGCATTGAGCAGAAAGATTCGCAAATGGCTCACAAATGAGACGGGTGTTTGCATAAGTGTGGCCTCTCTGTGCGAAAATAGGGTTGACAGTACTTTAGATTCACAATTTGCTTTTTTGTAAATATATTCTCTGCCATATTTAAAAAGCAATGGCAGCTGACAGTGAGAGGAGGAGCCTGATGTGCAGCATCAGGAAGAACTTGTTCACCTTGCCAGCAGAGAAACTGCTCCAGATTGCCCAAAATATTGGGCAAATAGATACCCATCAAAGCTTGAGGTGGGGAATGGAGAGGGGTGCTTTAAGTCCATCCATTCATGTACAGTAAACATATGTTAGAATCAAAGAATAAAGGAATTGTTCAACTGTTAATACTGAAAGATGCTATTGATGCTATGATTTCTGAGGGCAATGACAGCCTATCCAGTAATGGAGTGACAATGGGGTACAATTGCAGCCATAGCAAGACAGACTTCAGAGGTGGCTGAAGCAGTAACTTCTAGTAAAACACCCTCTGCCCTGCCCTCCAATAGCACAAATTAACCAAACGCAAGTCCTCCATCATTAGCTTATTCCCGGGAACCCAGGCTTGTATAGACAGTATCCATGGATCACCTTCTGTCTATGGAGATCTGAGAAAAACACTGCTCCAGTGCATAAATGCATTTTCAGCTCAGTCCATGCAGTGTTCTCCCCAAACCTTAAGCCATACCTCCCAACATTTTGGAAATAAAAAGAGGGACAAAAAGTTGCAGCGCGTAGTGCACATTTTTGTGGCCACCCCCCCTAATTACCATGTTCATTTTACAAAATTTGGCAGGTTATGAAAGTTTGAACATATTGCTGTGTTTGTGAAGGTGAATTGCCCTTTAAGCTGTGAGTCTAACTTTTCCCAAGGGACCTGTTATCTTATATTGTTACAATTACTTATTTGCTTATCTCAAAATTGTTACAAAAGTATCTTATTTGCAGCTGTGGTTAAGTTAGAAACTTTGTTTACTTTTCTGCCTGTTCAGTGCAGAGAAAAACGGGACTTTACAGTACAAACGAGGGACTGTGGGTTGAGCTGTCAAAAGAAGGACTGTCCTTCTGAATACAATACATTTGGGAGGTATGCTTAAGCATAGACAACTCTCATAGCAACCAAACAGAGAAACACCAGAAATCTAAGCAAGAAATCACTATAAGGGACCTTCATTACCTTCATCGCAGAGAGTTTAAAGTACATGGAGGCAACATTAGTGATGACACGTCCGATATCACTTACAACAATATCTGCAAGCAAATAGATGTGGGAATTAAGGAGAACTTCATTGAAACTGAAACACACAGACAAGGTCAGTCACAATAGTGGGATTGAAGCGGATGTCATACTCCAGTTGACTGAAAATATTGATCAGCTTGCTAACATAGCAAGCTCAATGAGGATACCACCTAAACGACGATAAATGGCTAACAGTGGTGCCCCAGGTCACAACAGCTCTTCAACAAGAGAGAAAACCTATGTTTGCACAAAGTGTAGTGAACAGGATCTTTCAAATTGTAATCATTGTTGGGTGTGTAATGGAGAGGACCTCCGAGGTAGTGGTTGGTGGAAGAACCCAAAGTTACAGAGAAACAAGAATCAGACACTGTTTAGGGCCACCACAACAGTCCCAACCTGATAATTTCAGAAGGTCACCTGTGGCAAGAAGCTAACACCCAGGGACAGTTTACCAGCCTATCACCTAATCCATCAAATCCAACAGCAAAGGATCAGATCATCAAACTTATTGGAAATAAAGCTCTGTCAAATGTAACTTCAATGGTCTCACTGTAACTGCCCCTTTACACGTTGGTGCTCAGGTCAGTGTTAGATATAAGCAATGGAAGGACAAACACTTACCCGACTTGCTCGTCAGACCACTTACTGAGCTCATTGAAGGTGAAAAGAAACTGGAAGTGTATGTTATAAATGGAGAACTAATGAAGTATGATGGCTGGGTAGTGATAACCGTAAACATGCCAGGAAACAAAAACACTGATTATGCAATAAGTGTTCCCTTTTAAGTGAGTCACCGCCCAATGGAAAGACCCTTGTTTGGGTTCATCATCATTGAAGAACTAATTCAAGGGCACCAGAAAGAGTATTACTTACCATTATTAGTCTTCTATGTGGTACTATCTCAGTCCCAAGTGATAAAGCCAAGAACATAGTAAACCTGAATCAAGTCAGAGAAGAACTGGCCAAAAAGAACTAGTAAATCTGGGAAACTGACTTGGCTGAGGTGCAGAATTCCTCAAATTTTTGAAGTACCTGCACCAGTGGTTCTGTTTGAGCCAGAGGAACATAGTTTTACTCTAGAAGAATTGGACACAGGGGAAGGCCTTCTAGAAGTCCAGAACAACAAAATCATCTATGTGGTAGTACCTCTAGACAATTATACAATGCATGATGTAACCCTCTCATGCAGAGCAGTTATTGGCAGCATTCAGCATATCCATAAGATTGTACACTGTAGAGACAGACCAAACCATCAGAAATCAGAACTGGAATTAAGCAACAATACCTCTTCTGTGTCCCAAGATCAGTTATCATTACATTGACATCCACCAGTTGACCTTAGTCATCTCAGTGAAAAATAGCAAGAGACTGTTAAATGCATGTTATATGAGGAAACCAGCAGCTTTTGCAAGAAATGATGAGGATATAGGCTGCATACCAAGTTTGCAAATGTTACTGAACCTTAAAGATGACCCACCAGTACAAAAAGCCTACACATCAATACCAAAAACCTTTGTTTAGGGACCTCTTGGCAAAGGCATGGATAGTCAAAGTCAAAGTCACAATTTGCTGCTCCTGTTGTTTGCATTTGAAAGAAGGATGACTCACTCCAGACATATATAGATTATTGCCTGTTGAACCAAAATGTCATTCCTGATCGCTGTCCACTGCCCAGGATTCAGGTCTTGATAGACACTTTAGGTGTCAATAACTGGTTTAGCATTAAATATCAAGGGAAGGCTTAACAGCAATGTTTCACGGCTGAGGGGTTCAGACACCTTACTGTTTTCTTTACTCCTTGGGGCTTGGATCAGTGAGTACAAATTCTCTTTGGCCTCTCCAATGCCCCTGCTGCTTTCCAGAGAAGTATGGCAGCCATGCTTGACTCTTTGAGAGATGAGTGTGGCATCCCATACATAGATGATGTCCTCTGTTATGCAAAATTCTCTGAGGAGCAAAGTTCTGAAAGCACTCCAAAAACATGGCGTGAAGTTACGGCCACAAAATTGTGAACTGTTTTTCCATCAAGTGAGGTATTTAGGCTGACTAGTATCAGCGGGAGTAAAAAATACTGTAGACACAAATGACACTGAGGCTGTGAAAGCCCTGGGGTTTCTTAGGTATTATCCCAGCTATGTTCAAGACTTCTCACGTATTGCTAAACCAATTTATGAGCTTTTGCAAATTAAGAAAAAGCCAGCATTAAACCAATCCCAGTGTTTGAAAGCTAGAGGACCCCAGTTACCAGCCAGAACTACAGTCCTGTGGACAAGCATAGACCAGGAGGCATACGATCAGCTTGTTGACATGCTTACCAGTCCACCAGTCCTAGCCTGCCCTGACTTCAATCTCCCATTTATACTTTACACTGATGCTTCAGAACAGGGATTTCGAGCGGTCCTTATCATAAGATGGGAAGCTACGAATAATAGGATATGGTTCCCGTACGTTAACTGCCGCAGAAAGGAACTACAGGCTACACAGTGAGAAGCTTCAGGTTTTGGCTTTGAAATGGGCTGTGTGCAAGAAGTTCAGAGATTATCTGTATTACACACTACACTTCACTGTATATACAGATAACATACCCTTGACATATGTCATGAACTCTGCAAAACTTAAAGGGATACTGTCATGGGAAAAAAAAACATTTTCAAAATGAATCAGTTAATAGTGCTGCTCCAGCAGAATTCTGCACTGAAATCCATTTCTCAAAAGAGCAAACAGATTTTTTTATATTCAATTTTGAAATCTGACATGGGGCTAGACATATTGTCAATTTCCCAGGTGCCCCAAGTCATGTGACTTGTGCTCTGATAAACTTCAATCACTCTTTACTGCTGTACTGCAAGTTGGAGTTATATCAACCCCCTCCCTTCCCCCCCCCAGCAGCCAAACAAAAGAACAATGGGAAGGTAACCAGATAACAGCTCCCTAACACAAGATAACAGCTGCCTGGTAGATCTAAGAACAACAATCAATAGTAAAAACCCATGTCCCACTGAGACACATTCAGTTACATTGAGAAGGAAAAACAGCAGTCTGCCAGAAAGCATTTCTCTCCTAAAGTGCAGGCACAAGTCACATGACCAGGGGCAGCTGGGAAATTGACAAAATGTCTAGCCCCATGTCAGATTTCAAAATTGAATATAAAAAAATCTGTTTGATCTCTTGAGAAATGGATTTCAGTGCAGAATTCTGCTGGAGTAGCACTATTAACTGATTCATTTTGAAAAAAACATGTTTTCTCATGACAGTATCCCTTTAAAGGAGAATTAAAGGCTTCGTACACTTGGGGGTGCCAAATGTTAGGCACCCCAAGTGATTGTATTTACTTACCTGAAACCGTGCTCCTATCAGCAGAAAACTGCGCCGGCCTGGGGTTATACCAGTGAGCACCACGGAGCTAATTAAAGAGACTGGCATGCTGAGGCCATTTTAATCAGCTGCCTACCTGTTTTACTTTGAGTCTGTTGAAGGTTATAAGTTTAACTGAACTACTGCTGCAAATTATACTGTGAATTAATTAGATTTTAATAGAATTTTGCACTTTGAGCACTGCACTTGTTCTTAAAGTGCCAACTATTGTTCCCTGCTGTGATAAAACTTTCAAAGAATTAGGTGGTTCCATAGAACATTATTTACAGTGATACCCCAAATGTGTTGTTTGTATCCTACAAGAATATATAAATATTTAGGCTGAGAAAGGAAATCGGGGATGGCCCTGTGTGTTATATCATAGGAAACAAAATACTGGCGCATATGGTTGCCACCTGTCCGGTTTTGACCCGGACAGCCCGGTTTTTTGAAGGGCTGTCCAGGTCAAAAATGCCTGCCCGGTTTTCCAAATTAGGAAAACTGGACTGGATTCCCTATGACTGATGCGGCAATTGGCCAATTGCTGAACCCCATGTCATAGCCCCACTAGTGACATCACGACCCCGCCTCTGCCCCTATTACATCACAACCCCCCCCCGCCTGGAGTTAGACGGGCTAAAAGGTGGCAACCCAACTGGGGCACTTGCGAGTGGGGTAACCCCTATACTCAGGGGGGTTTCCCTGCTTGCAGTTGCTCTGCCATCATTTAATTTCCTGTATTCTACTGGGAGGATGTCAATCCTCCATACTAAGCACCACGCATCACCTTAGAAGAGGCCCAGGTGTGCTGGTTGTCTTTTTTTATCCTGCAGAAATTAAGAAGATACACTACAGGCAGCCATATGCACTGAAAGGGCCAAACATAGGGGCAAATTCACTAAGATTCGTAGTTGTGCCAGGCGTAACTTCGCCGCACTTCGCCACACTTTGCCAGGCGTAGTTTCGCCAGCGCTTCGCAAATTCACTAAAATCCAAAGTTGCGCTCAGGGGTAGCGTAAGGTTGCGAAGTTGCGCTAGCGTTGATTCGCTAAGTGAAGCGAAGTTACGCTACCGAAGGCTAATTTGCATACGGCGCCAAATTCAAATTTCAATGGAGGAATACGTATCAGCACTACAAATGCCTAGAAAACCTTCAAAATATCAATTAAAAAATTTATTTTGCCCTACACATATGCCCACTGTCTAGGTAAGTTGCCATCAGGAAAATGTAGGGGGGAAGGAGGGGAGCCCCAAAAAATTTTTCGATCTTTTTCAGCCTATCACCCATAATGTAGAAAACATGCCAGCATTTTTTGAGACTTAGAAAAAATTTTGACTTTTTTTGAAGCAATCCCTATCTACTCTATTGCGCTTCGCCTGGTCTGAGGTAGCGTTCAGTACACTGCGCGCGTTAGTGAATTTGCGTAGTTACGTCCGTAGCGAAACTTCGCCAGGCGTAAGGGTGCGAAGTTACACTAGCGAATCTACGCCAGCGTTCGTTAGTGAATTTGGGCAGTAACGAAAATGCCAAACACTAGCGAAGTAACGCTAGCGTTCGGCGCTTCGGCGCTTAGTGAATTTGCCCCATAAATTCAAGGATGACTAATCCATATCTTCCTTTGTGGCCCTATACTGGTGGGATATTTGGGGTTTCTGCTGACATACTGATCAAAACTAAACATTGATGTTATGGTCCTAGGCAAAGACATGCACCCAACAGTTGTACCACATTTTATAACTGATTATACTCCATCACACAGACACGGGCATCAGGGGTAGAGTGTTACCTCTTTCCAGGTACAAACACATAAGGGGTATATTTATCATTCTGTGTAAAAAACGGAGTAAAACATTACCGGTGATGTTGTTCATAGCAACCAATCAGATCTTTTGTAACTGTTGAAATCTAATTACTGATAATATTGATAAATGTACTCCATAGAACCACTACCTATCAGAGAAAGAGAGAGAGAGAGAGAGGTTGATGGGGATCGACTTAAATGGGAACTTATTCTCCTACACACTTATACATAGAAACACACACATACAGTATATTCTGTAAATATACTCTTTGTAGGCTGTGTAATTAGGTGCACATGGGAGAGCACATTATATACAGGCTTTGTAGATTTTTTTTTTAAAAAATTCCTCAGTATAGTTTCCTGTTTTTTTGATGTGACAGTTTCTACAACCCCAAGACCACAGATCTTCCTATTCTGGTACAGGAAGGCCTTTGTGGTTTGGGGCCCAACACAGTCATCGAATATGATCTGAGAGAGGAGACAGTTTTAACCCCAAGACACCACAGGGACTAGGATTAATGGAGGTAACATGCCAACAGAGGGCATATTAAAGGAGTGTTGTTTGATTTACTCTGGGCAGTTATAGCAATTATTTAGTTTAATTTTGTCTGAAAACAGAAATGGAAGAAAATGTATTTTGTAATATTGGTGTGTATTGGTGCACCAGGATACTTTAGCCATGCTGCTCTTGTTATGAACTGGGAGTGAGACTGTTCCACAGCAATTTCATGACTGCTGGACCTGGAACAGTGGCCGGGGCAGCTAAGCCTGAAGGCTGATTAGGGAAAGATTTGGAGATTAAAATATCCTTTATCTGAATATCCAATTTTTCTTACAGTGCTGGTGCCTGGAGTTGTACTGAGTATATACACCCGTCACATTTACATATTGATGGTGCACACCACCACATTCAAGGCACCTTCAGATCTATTTTTGCATGACAACAACAATGTACAACTATGGGGGCAACAATGACCCCTTCTTCATAAAAATCAACGTGATATATGTGAGTGCTTCAATCAATACTGTGTTTGGATATTATTTACTTAGCCATAACCAGAGCTACAATTGTAGAGGTCTCCCATAACCCTGTATTCCCTCACTTGCTAAACACCATCCAACCCCTTCTTAAATCTATCTAATGTATCAGCCTGTACCACTGATTCAGGGAGAGAATTCCACATCTTCACAGCTCTCACTGTAACAAACCCTTTCTGAATATTTAGATGGAACCTCTTTTCTTCTAATCGGAATGGGTGACCTCGTGTCAGCTGGAAGGACCTTCTGATAAATAAAGCATTAGAGAGATTATTATATGATCCCCTTATATATTTATACATAGTTATCATATCACCCCTTTAAGGACATATAAAGCCTACATTTTCCTACCATGTATATAAGTTGTCAATATTTGGTTGGGAATCCAAGCCTGATTTCTGTGTATCCTCCATCAAACCAAAGGGACTTGCCCCAGTTCACAGGCAATCAGCATAAACAAAGTTATATCCAAAGATATGTGTCCCCAGGCTTTTCTATGGATACTTTCATGTGGCTGCATGTTGTGCATCTGCGACTCCAAGAAATTCAAATCGACAGTGACAGGAAGGGAATTTGAGATTAAGGGATACATTAATTGCAATACCACCTTTGTGATCTATTTGATAACTTGCTCAAAGTGCCAGAAGCAGTATGTGGGTTGCACGACGAGGAAATTGAAGGAAAGGGCAAGGGAACACCTGAGCCAGATAAAAAACTCTAGAACAGCAGAAAAGGGTAATATCACTAGGCATTTTGTAACGTAATGGGGGGGATACAGATTTCTTTTCCATCCAAGGGATAGAGAGAGTAAGATTGGGAGTGAGAGGGGGAGATCATTTAAGCCTTTTAGAAAGGAGAGAGGTGTATTGGATCTTCCATCTGGGGACACGTTTGCCTTAAACCCCGCTGCCCACTAGACCACCAGGGTAAGTTTCTTACATTAAATCACGCCAGCGCCCCTGCGCCTTTAAGAGACACGTAGGCACGCCGCACGCGCCCTAGGAATCAAAGATGTCGCCGGCAAGGGCAGAACAGAAGCGGCGCAGCGGGCATCCACGCCAAAGACGCGGCGTGGACCCCGCTCCCCACTAGACCACCAGGGTAAGTTTCTTACATTACCCCCCCCTCTAAGAGGGGCCACTGGACCCTCAACCTTACCAGGAAACCAGCCATACAGGTCCCTCAGCAATCCTGCCCTTCCCCAGTATTGGCTAAGACTCTGGCCAAATCAGATGTCAAGGGTAACCATCTTAGGAGACAGTCCCATACCTGGTCTCCTGGTAAGGTTGAGGGTCCAGTGGCCCCTCTTAGAGGGGGGGTAATGTAAGAAACTTACCCTGGTGGTCTAGTGGGCAGCGAGGTCCACGCTGCGTCCTTGGCGTGGACGCCCGCTGCACCGCTTCTGTCCTGCCCTTGCCGGCGCCATCTTTGATTCCTAGGGCGGGCACGGCGCACCTGTGCATCTCTTAAAGGAGCAGGTGCGCTGGCATGATTGGCAAAGGCAACGTTTTGGTGCCAATTGGATCCCTATTTAAGGCCCATTCAGACCTGTAGCCAGGACCCGTTATAGGATCATGTCCTGTGGTTTCCTGAGCTTTGTGCTACCTGTTCCTGAATTTGCTATCCTGACTGATTAGTTTGACCCTTGCCTGCCTGACGATTCTGATATCCGCCTGCCTCGACCCAGCCTTTCTTACCATCCTTCTGCCTTATCCAGTCTGTCTGATTATCTGGTTTTGACCCCTTGCTTGCCTGACGATTCTGTTATCTGCCTGTCCTGATCCGGTCTGTTCCGTTTCCACCAGACGCCTCGTCCTTGACCTTCTGCCCAATGACTCTTGCTATCCGGTCGTGCCCCTTTGCCAGCCAGAACTCCTCGCCTTGTACCCTTCTTAAGTCCAGGTGGCACCCAATTAAGCTGAGGGCTCCTCCCGAAGCCCAAAGGTGGTCACACTACTGGTGAAGCCGAGCCGAGACCAGGGTCCTTGGCATTTGTTCTGGTATTGGGTGCCGGCCGTGACAATGCTGTTAACAGAGACACCTAGGACTAAGTGCCGGTGGGTACGAAATGCGTAAGGTGGACCGCGTGGGGTCAGTATGTAGCAAAACTTTTTAATGCAACTTTGAATAAATGTATATTTTTACTAATGAAAAGCCTGGGGAAACATATCTTTGGATATAACTTTGTTTATGTATATAAGTTGGGCATATCTTCACCACCCAAGCCAAATCATTTGTACTGCATATACCCCCTCCATTTGCCAGCACCATAACATTTTACTACAACAAATAGCAGCTTTCACCCGGCGGCCATTTTCCCTCTGACACATCATCAGTAACATTGAGACATGTATGCTGTGAATAGGGTTGCCACCTTGCCGGTATTTTACTGGCCTGGCCAGTAAAAATGATGCTTGATGCCAATGTTATTAATAGGGAAAAAGAAAAAAAATATAGGAAGGCCGGTATTTTTTTCCAGAAAAGGTGGCAACCCTAGCTGTGAAGTTCATGTTATGCAGAATGCAGCTTTACACATAGACAACACACTTTGATAAAAAGTTCTGCTGTGGTTGAGCAATGTAATGGTTAAGCTGAGCTCAGGAGAGGTGGTTAGGAAAAAAAATAGGAGCAGACAGATAGAGTTTCTATGGGAACCAGTAATGCTATCTCTTCTTTGTCTGTTAGACTGGAGGGTGTGTTTAGTAATGTGAGCTAAGAAGAACTGAGCATGCTCATAACAGCCAAAATAAATTCCTGAGGGAGGGGCCGAGTGGCTTAGAGGAGGAGAAGGAATTCTAAGTGATTAAGGGGATGCTGCAGCCTTGCTGTTAACCTTTCAACAACCAGAGTGGCAGTTATCTAAAGATTTCAAAGAGGCTTTTCACTGATTACATTTTTGTGGAGGGGGTTTACATGTCCTTTAAGTGCCTCTTCTCCAGCGTGAACATCCCCAATTTGGCCAGTCTTTCCTCATACCTAAGATTTTCAATACCTTTTACCAGCTTAGTTGCCGTCTCTGTACCCTCTCTAATACAATAATGTCTCGTTTGAGCGCTGGAGACCAAAACTGTACGGCATATTCTAGATGGGGCCTTACAAGTGCTCTATACAGTGGAAGAATGACCCCCTCCTGTCACAACCCTGACAATTAAAAAACACAACATAAAAAACAAAGACATAGAGAGCAGGAGGCAAAACAATTTGGAAAAGAAGAAGGAAACATAAAAAAATTAAAGAAAACTCAGTCATACTTTATTAAAATTATTAAACGTTTAACACATGGGCCACATTTGCTGACCCTACAGCCACCCATTTACTTTAATGGAAAACAGCAGCAGCCCAATAACACACTTGTGTCACAATCTGTTTCTGCTGGGCTCCTGCCAAGACTATGAAAGCAAAATCTGGTCACTTCCTTCAGGTTTCTGATCATGACCCAGTGTTACAGTGTTTTATTTCAGGCACCTGCACAAAGGTGGGACAGTGCTGAAGTACACCCATGGCACCATAACAATGTACAAATCATATTGCTCTAAAAGGGATTTAGGCTAAAAAAAAAGGTTCCCCCTCTTCATCCACTTGCCCTTGGGATGTTCTCCAGATGATTCTAAATCATTGGCCTAGATGCTCAGCAGTCTGGAAGTCCTTCACAGATAAAGTCAATCATATTGTTGCATTCAAGGTCATTCCAGTATTTTGATAGGGTCTCTCCACAGTGCTCTCTTGAGTGTGCATTATTTGGCTCTCCCGTACCCCATTTGCTGCAGAAAAAACAGAGTATACAATTACTGTACATGCATTTATAGAGAATTATCTATTTCTCTCCCTGTACAGTACATGTAAATACATAGATTTGCTTTATCTAGTGGTGGTGTCTAATGTAAGTAACAAGACTGATATTAGCACACTGCTTAATGATATAGACCAATGTCTCCTAACCAATGACTCGGGAGAAACATGTTACTCACCAACCCCTTGGATATCTAGTACAGGTATGGGACCTGTTATCCAGAATGCTCGGACCTGGGGTTTTCCGGATAACGGATCTTTCCTTAATTTGGGTCTTCATGCCTTAAATCTACTAGAAATTCATTTAAACATTAAATAAACCCAATAGGCTGGTTTTGCTTCCAATAAGGATTAATTATATCTTAGTTGGGATCAAGTACAAGCTACTGTTTTATTATTACACAGAAAAGGGAAATCATTTTTAAAAATTTAGATTATTTGAATAAAATGGAGTCTATGGGAGACAGCAATTCCTTAATTCGGAGCTTTCTGGATATTGGGTTTCCGGATAAGGGATCCTATACCTGTATAGGTAAATCTAAAATCAACTGGACTTGCTGAGTAATCAATGAAGACGTCTTCATTGATTACTCAGCAAGTCCAGTTGTTTTTAGATTTACCTATACTAGATATACCATGACCTGGGTGAATGAAAATCTTCATAGTCATACTATGTTGCTCCCAGTGGCCTTTAAAGCAGGAGCTTATTTTTGAATTCCAGACTTGGACGCAAGTCGCTTATGCTGCTAGTCTCAGTTCTCCCAAGAGGCCTGTTTATCTTAAATATTTACAATACTATCTTTGCTTATCTTAAATTGTTACAAAAGTATTTAAGTTCAGCTGCTGAGCTCTCTGCCACAAAGCCTCCTATTTTAAAGGAGAACTAAAGAAGTAGGTAGAAATGTAGTACAATATGTTTTGTGCTTCTTTTCTGCTGATTCAGTGCACATGCTCTGTGCTGCTGTCACTTACTGAGCTTAGGGACCCACTCACAATATACAGTACACATAGAATAGAAATGTCACAATACAAGGCTGATTAGTAATTAATACATATAATTCCTACATGGCAGCACAGAAACCAGTGCAATTAGCATCAGAATTTAATAATCAGCCCTGTAGCATCAGCTTATATTACAGGGGAAGCTCATTTTCTGCTGGATAATTAGTGACGAGCCCTAAGCTTAGCTTCTCAACAGCCAATCAGAGCCCATTGAGCATGTGAGTGTCACAGACACTTTCCAATATGGTGACCCCCTGTGACAAGTTTGAAGTCCTGGATCATTGCTGCTATTGACAAGCTGAAACTTTAGGCTGGTGCAATAAGTTCAATATGTAAAATATGGCATTTTAAGCCCTATTCATTTTTAGGGTTTAGTTCTCCTTTAATTAAGTTTCAGAAACGTTGTATCTTTTTCTGGCATCGGTGCAGAAGATCAAAGAGAAACTCAGGACATTTCAGTAAAAAAAACGGGACTGCGGGCTGAGCTGTCAAAATCGGGACTGTCCCGCAGAAACCGGGACAGTTGGGAGGTATGCAGTATGAGATTTGCTATGCCTTCTGTATAGATAACAGATACATATCCAAATGACTTTTTTTTGACCAGTCGAGTCAGCACCGTCATAGGTTATCAACCTTCACATAACAGTGTGTTAATTTGCTTATATATACAACTAGATTATTATTACTATAATAATTATTGTTATTATAGATAGTAGATTGCCCATCACTGAAGAATGAGATATAAAGATATGGTTGACCTAGGGTGTATAATATAGAGGGGCGTTGACATAACGACTGGAAAGGTTTCTGGCAGTTGTGCAAAAGTGGGCAGGACTGAAGTTTAACAAACCAGATTTTTATAACACGGGCACTTTTTTGCCCCTGACCCTCCGTCCTTCAAATAGTTCACCCCGGCTTACACAGAGCTCAACCCAATGACTTGCTTCTTAAATCCAACCCTTCTCCTCCACTTCTTGCTTCTTATTTCATAGCAAAGTGTGGGTGTTACTCACGAGAATGTTATTGCTTTTCCATCCACCCAATTCCATTTAAGATCTTTGGATCTTCTGAGTCCGATCCAGAATCTCTTATTTTTCATGAATGGATAAAGAGCATCCTAAGGGAAGAGGTGAGAATGCATTTGTATCTATCTTTTACATTGATGGTGTTTAGCTGCCACTGTAGGTCTGGTGAGCAATGGAGCCTGAATTGTAGGGGTTGTTTGCCTTTAAATTAACTTTTAGTATGATGTAGAGAGTGATATTCTGAAAAAAAATGTCATTTTTTATTATGTGTGGTTTTTGAATTATTTCACTTTTATTTCAGCTTTCCAGTTTGGTCTGTAGTCTGGTTGCTAGGGTCCAAGTTACCCTAGCAACGATTTGAATAAGAAACTGGAATGTGAATAGGAGAGGCCTGAATAGAGAGATGAGTAAAAGATGAAAAAGCAGCAATAACAATAAGGGAGTTATTTACTACCTTAAATTTATTTGGTCAGGCTTTTTGGGGCAAAATTCAAACTTTCCAGGGGGTTTTTAAATTTTTTCAAGATTTATAAAAATCCGATGCTGCAAAATGCCAGAATCCAAAAATCCACCATCTCAGACTTGCCGATGTTGTTTGAAGGACCAGTAACATAAAATAACATTTTTAAAAAAATTGTTTGTACTTAACGATAAAAAAAACACCAAGACACTTTTAACTTTAAATTCTTAAAGAAATAACTTACCAATTCTCCGCTTGCGCTCCTCTTCAGAAACAGCGACAGGGCGCCAATCCACTGTGCGGCGCTCGATTTCTCCTCCCTGGCTATCTCTAGAAGGCAGGGAGGAGAAATCAAGCGTCGCACAATGAGAATTTAAAGTTAAAAGTGTCTCTGTGTTTTTTTTCGTTAAGTACAAACAACATTTTTAAAAAAAAAAAAAATGATGTTACTGGTCTTAAGTCAATTGTAGAGGTCCCTGTCCTAATTGGAAGTTACCGTGGTCTATGCTGGGTTTAGCCTGAAAAGCCAATCATTTCTGTCTTTTTAGGAAAAAAACAAAAAAATCATATGATTTGGGGAAAAACCTGAAAAAAATCACACAATACAAATTTTTGTACGTTTTTTTTAGGTTTTTCCCCGAATCGATAACATCAAATTGGGTATGGGAGTTTGGTTGTGTTTTTTTTTATTAAAATATATAAAATCAGATTTTAGTAAATAACCCCCTTAATCTTTAGCCCTACAGAGCATTTGATTTATGATGGGGTCAGTGACCCCTATGTTTCAGTTGAAAATAGTCAGAAGAAGAAGGCAAATAATGAAAAGACTATAAAAAAAAATAAAGAGAAGATTGATTGAAAAGTTACTTAGAATTAGCCATTCTATAACAAACTATATGTTAACCTACCCCTTTAACAAATAGAGTTATTTACCCTTTATATGATAATCCAGCAATGCCAAGTTTTATAGCTGGGCTATACATCTCACTACCCTTTCACCCAGCAGCCATGACTTACCACCTCCACCTGATCAGTAAAGATAAGGAGGTCAGACTCCAGTTTCTGGCAATGTTTCCTTGAATCATCCCAATTTTTGTGATCTTTGGAGAAGAAATAGCAGTTGAAGCCCACTAGTGTCCAGTCAGGGGGACACGAATTGCAGAGACCTGAGAGAAATGCATAATGTAGACTATGTTAGTGGGGGATAGGTTAAAAAAAGAAGAGATAATGTAAAAAAAAAGAACCTCCCCCCAAGTTGAAAACTGTTAGCCTTCATATTGTTACTGTTTAATTTCATGAAAAGTTCTGAAGCTCCACCTATTAGATTAAGGACCTCCCCCGAGGAACCCCGGCACGTTACTGTCATATAACTTTAACCCCCATAATCCGTGTTGTCCATTTTCTCTCAAGAATCCACCTCGGCAATGACCTGCATCTTTTCACTTTTAGACCTGTCCGTGTTTATATACCTTTTTTCTGCATTGCGTTTTTCAGTTTAAGAATCTGTGACCTGAGTTCTTCTTGTCCCTTTTCTGCAATGAAACACAAAGCAGAGACTAAAATGACACCTGATACATTTCTGTAGCAAACATATAACTGCCATCACTAGTTTTCTCAAGCTGACACATCAGAACAGTACGTACCGGGAAGCACTACGCTATATTATTATATCAACAATAAGGGAACAACTGCCAGTTTTTTATGGGCACCCACCAATTGTTTGCTTGAAGTCTGTTATTTCTGTTTTAAGATTATCCACCTGCTTTTTCAATGACAACTCCATGGAGTCTGTAAAGACAATGCAGAGAGGGAGACTATTTACCAAAGCACCAGTAGAACTACTACTCTTTCCAGCTTTCAAATGGGGGGGTCACTGACCCCATCTAAAACAAATGCTCTGTAAGGCTACAAATTTGTTGTTATTGCTACTTTTTTTTACTCGTCTTTTTATTCATTCCCTCTCCAATTCATAGTCCAGTCTCTTATTCAAATCAGTGTATGGTTGCTAGGGTAATTTGGACCTTAGTAACAAGATTGCAGAGTTTGCAAACTGGAGAGCTGCTGAATAAAAAGCTAAATGACTCAATAACTTGCTTTATTCAACCTGTGTCGGTGGTTCTTAAACAGTAGAACCCCACTTTTACATTTTTCAGGGGACTGGGAAAAATTGTGTAAAATCCAGAAAAAATAAAATCAGGGAAATATGTTAAAGCAACTTGTTCTTTAAAGGGGACCCGTCACCCCAAAAAATGATTTAAAATCCTATTTTATCACATTAGTCAAGTGAAATGAACTTTAATTACACTGTATAAATTATTTGAATATTGTTTCCTTCAGTCTGGGAATTCATAATTATAGCAAGCAGGCAGGAGCCATTTTGTGGCCACTGTTAAACAAGTCTTTCATCAGCTCAGAATCTTGTTTGTGCACCAGAATGGAGGACCTGATGTCCATCCCCATGCCCTGGTTACACAATTAAATGGTGAAGAGAACGGGGGAATGTGGGGAGAGCAGTGACATCTAGGAAGTGCTGAATGGAAAGTGAAAGTAATTGTCTAAGGCATAGAGGAGGGACAGACAATATTTGATTGACAGCTGAGATGTTGAAATGAGCTTACAACAGCTATGAAACATTTAATAAAAAATAGAAATTGGATTTCATGTTTAATTTGAAAAGGACTTTTATTATACAGCTTTTTGTGTCTGGGTGACAGGTTCACTTTAAGTACTCAGTGGATATAAGCCCAAGTGTGTTAATTACAAGGGTTAATCATCAAAAATGTTACACTATTGAGGGCATGTGCAAGGCATCTCTTTCACATGCACAACCTAAATCATTGTGGTCACTTAAAGCAATAAGGGGGTTATATAATAAAAGACACTAAGGGGCAAATTTACAAAAGGGCGAAGTGACTAACGCTGGTGAAAATTTGCCCATGTGACATCATTTCGGTACTTTTTACTAACGGGCGCAGGCGTAACTTCGCTAGCGAAGGAGATAGACTGTAGCGCTACTTCGATCCCTAACGCCTGGCGAATTTGCGCTCTGGCGAATGGACGTAACTACTTAAATTCACTAAGATGCGGATTTTACTTGCGACAGACTTGCCTTCGCCACCTCGGACCAGGCGAAGTGCAATAGAGTAGATAGAAGTTCCTCAAAATTTAGTTGCAAAATTTTCCAAATCCCAAAAAACCCTGGTGTCTTTTGCTTTTTTCAGGGTGATAGGCTGCAAAAGAGCATAACATTTTTTGGGGGTAACCAGCTTCCCCCGTACATTTACTTACATATGGCACATAAATTATACACTCGGCTCCATTTTCTTTTATTAAGGTTTCCCGGGCTTGTGTAGTGTAATGTATTTGCTGCAACAAATATGTCCATTGTACTTTAACTTCCCGCTGAATGCAAATTAGGCAACACTTTGCTTTGCTTGGCGCAGTAACGCTAGCGCAACTTCCCCAGCATTTGGCGCCCTGGACCCAACTTCGGATTCTAGTGAATTAGCCTTGTCCTGCCAAATCTACGCCTGGCGAAGTGTTGCGATGTGAGCGAAGCCGTCGCTGGGGAATTTTCGGAGGTTAGTGAATTTGCCCCTCTGTTTGCCCAGGAGCAGCAACCCATAGTAACCTTTGTACTCTATGGCAACATCCAGTTCACCAGTCAATTTACCCACAACTCACACAGTGTTTGATTGATTTTGCTTAGGTCTTGCATGAGGTTCCTTCCCTCTCTAGAGGTTTCTTGAACTTGAGATCCTGCAAGGAGAGAAATATAATATAATAAATTTGGAACAACATCACCTGCTGTTCAAAATGTAATGTTGCTCTGCTTAAGAAGTTCGATTCACCTTTAGTTAACTTTTAGGGGCCGATTCACTAAGGGTCGAATATCGAGGGTTAATTAACCCTCGATATTCGACTGGGAATTAAAATCCTTCGACTTCGAATATCGGAGTCGAAGGATTTAGCACAGATAGTTCGATCGAACGATCGAAGGATAATTCCTTCGATCGAACGATAAAATCCTTAGAATCGAACGATTCGAACGATTTTAATCCAACGATTGAAGGAATATCCTTCGATCAAAAAAAAGTTAGCCAAGCCTATGGGGACTTTCCCCATAGGCTAACATTGACTTCGGTAGCTTTTAGATGGCGAACTAGGGGGTCGAAGTTTTTTTTAAAGAGACAGTACTTCGACTATCGAACTAGTCGAATGATTTTTACTACGAATCCTTCGATTCGAAGTCGTAGTCGAAGGTCGAAGTAGCCCATTCGATGGTTGAAGTAGCCCAAAAAAAACTTCGAAATTCGAAATGTTTTACCTTCGAATCCTTCACTCAAAGTTAGTGAATCGGCCCCCCAGTATGTCAAAAAATGGCCAATTCTAAGCAACTTTTCAATTGGTCTTCATTATTTTTTTTTATAGTTTTTTTAATTATTTGCCTTCTTTTTCAGACCCTTTCCAGCTTTCAAGTGGGGGGGTCACTGACCCCCATCTAAAAAAAACAAATGTTCTGTAAGGCTACAAATGTATTGTTATTGCTACTTTTTATTACTTATTACTTTCCATACAGGCTTCTCCTATTCATATTCCAGTCTCTTGTTCAAATCAATGCATGGTTGTTAGGGTAATTTGGACCCTAGCAACCAGATTGCTGACATTTCAAACCGGAGAGCTGCTGAATAAAAAGCTAAATAACTCAAAAAACACAAATAATAAAAAATGAAAACCAATTGCAAATTGTCTCTGAATAGGGCGAACGACCCCTTTCATTTTCTATCGCCTTTCGCCAGTCAGCTGAAATGAACAGCAGGTGGCGATGTTGTTTCAAATCAAATTTACATCAGTGCTTAAAACTGCTGGCAGGTGTATATTAATTTCTTTTGGCGGTTACAATTTCTTTTATGGCTAAAAAATAAAAAATAAATAAAAAGGTACAGTGCCAGACAAGAATATAATGATAATGATGTATAATGGCCCACCGATCATATTTCCAAATGGATAACCAATGGTGGAAAGGAGGTTTCACTTTCTGTAGCGGAAAGGGGTCTTTACTTTTTCAGCCATATTATGGAATAAAATATCACTATATTATATGAAGCACAATTCCAGGGTAGAGAACATACATAATAAATACCAGCATTCACAAGCAGCAGTATCGGTGTTTATTTGACTCACCCAGTGTCTTATTGATTTCCCTTATGTCTTCCTTGAGGCTGTCTTGCACTTTTGTAGAGGCCGCTTGAAACCGAGACACTGCAAGAAGAGTATAAATGGGTTTCTGAAGGGTAAGCTCTTCTGTTTGTTTATAGAAAAGCCACAAAGGGCTGATGATTAAACTGAGATAAGAACTACAATCAACTTACATCTCAGGAAAACCCCTCACATTGTCATTTAATGAAAGAGGAACTACTGGTTTTGTATGTGTTGCTTAGTATTTCTCTTTAGAGATTATTTTTACACAATTTCTAACCCAAACTATAAAGTGATTATTTGTTAAAGCTCAGATTTTTCTGGTCGGGCTTTTAAAGAGGAAAACCCCAATTTTTAGTGGAAACAAAAAACATTGCATTTTTGGAGATTTATTATACCCCGATGCTGCTAAAAGTCCGAATCCGAAATGACTCCATCTCAAACCTGCCGAGTTCATGTATAAGCCAATGGCAGATGTCCCTTTTATAGTTTGAAGATATTGTGGTCTGCTTTGGGTTTCGTACGATAATCCAAAGAAATTGAGTGTTTCGAGTGGCAAACTCGTAAATACGGCTTTGGCAATCTGAAAAGTCGCAAGATTCGGATTGACGGACTACTTTTTCTATTTTTTTCTCAATGCGATTTTTTCTAGTTAAAATATTAGTAAATAAGATAAATTCATGGATAGGAGTTTGGCTGAGTTTGTTTTTATTAAAACATGAGGAAAAATTCAGATTTTAGTAAATTAACCTGTCTGTATATGTTAATATTTTATGTATTTTCCTTTTACTATGATCACAAATACAAGTGCAAGAACACTAAGCGGGCGCATCATAGTGCTCCTGCAATTCTGCCTGGGGTCTGTCTGTGCTCTGCATCTCATGGCAGATAAAAATAAAATATGGTGTAAGGTGTAGAGCACAGTGTTGGTGAGACACTAGACGCGTCCTTCCTGCCTGCCATATGTCTAAGGGGCAGATTTATAAATGATCAAAGTGAAAATTTTAATTTTTTTTGGTCAAAACTCTCAAATTCGAATTGTGAATTATCCAAGCTTGATTCGAGTTTTAATTCAAATTAGAATTTCGAGATTTATCATACTCTGACCCTTTAAGAACTAGAATTCGACTATTCGCCACCCAAAACCTGCTGAATTACTATATAAGTCAATGGGAGAGTTCCAGGGATCGATTTGGTGATGTTTGCAATCTTCTTGACATTTTTTTGGGTCGTTTAAATTCGTTCAGGTTTACAAAATTCGTTTTTATTAATACAGTTCAACTAGTCGAACCAATGATGTGCAAGTTAGGGGATGGGAAACAACTGCTTCTTGTGAATACAGTCTCACGAAACACAGGCAGCACTGAATTCATGGGGGCACTCGCAGGTCCCTATTCTTGAAATGGAGTGCTGAGACCCACAGCAATTCATTTAATATGGAAGTGCAAAAAATTTCGCACTTTGCACCCTACCAATAAGTTCGTAAAAATGCATATTTCTAAGGGGTCTGTTTACTAATGTGAAAGGTCAGTATAACATTTTTATCAAATAAATCTATGCAATGTATACAGTGCCTAAAGCAGAATTTAAAATTACTCAGAGTGCTCTTATGAGCACTTTTGCAAATGGAATAATTAGGAGTAACCTGCTGTTTGGCCAGGCTTATTAGATCAGATCAATTGCTTAGTGTTGGAGGAGTGATACAACCAATCAGATAGGAGGCCTACTTTTAGTAAGGAACAGTTTTATTGCTTAGTAAAGGGCAGTAACTATGTTGGTACTGTAGAAGCCACTTACCTGCACATCAAGGGGCAGATTTGTTAAAGTTTGAGTTGTTTTCCATGAAAATTTGCATTTTCAAGTTGCATTTTTTTGGACAAAACTCACATTTTCAGGTTGAAAATTAAAAACTCGAATTTTTTGAGATTTATTATACCCCGACCCTGGAAATGGCTCAAATCTGAAAATACACCATCTAAAACCTGGAGAGGTCATGTTGAAGTCAATGGCAGAGGCCCCTTGAACCGTTTAAAGATGTTAACAGCACGCACGATGTTCAAGTTTTTTTTTTTGGAGGGTTTTACCCGAACACGCAAATAATTTGAGCAATTCGAGTTTTGTCCCATGGAAAACTTGATTAATTAGAGTTTTCGAGACTCGAACTCGCAGAATCAGGTTTTTCCCATTTGAGTTTTGTCTTAAATTAGATACCAATCGAGTTGTGAGTTCATTCGAGATATAAAAAAAACTCTAACACTCAACCTTTGATAAATAGCCCCCTAAGAGTTAACCTAGAAGTGGTTTGGCTCCCATATTTATCACATACTGTCCTGAACTTCCCTCCTCTTTGCATGACACACACATACATACTATCCACATACGGCAACATTTACTCACAAAATATGTAGAGGAGGCTTGTCCCAGTAATACTCAGGAGCAACGTGACAATCAGCAGAGCCACTAAGAACAGGACAGTCCTCTGTTGCCCCATATGTTTGTTCTCATTGGTTTCTGCACTTGACTCTAAAAAAACAAAGGGAAAGCAAAGCTTGCATGTAAATAAGTAACCTGCTCATCATTGCATGAGAATTTGTATTTATCCCTTCCTTCTGGGTGTATCTCCTGTTGCCAGAGCTTCTGCCTTCCTCTTCTGCCCAATGGCTAGTACAGGTATGGGACATGTTACCCAGAATGATCGGGATGTGGTTTTCTGGATAACGGATATTTCAGTAATTTAGATCTTCATACCTTAAGTATACTAGGAATTCATGTAAACATTAAATAAGCCCAATAGGCTGGTTTTGCTTCCAATAAGGATTAATTATATCTTAGTTGGGATCAAGTACAAGCTACTGTTTTATTATTACAGAGAAAAAGGAAATCATTTTAAAAAATTTGGGGAAAAAAGGGAGACAACCTTTTTTTAATTCAGCGTTTTCTGGATAAACGGTTTCCAGATAATGGATCCCATACCTGCACGAGCAAATCTATAATACTGTTACCAGCTGCCTTCTGCTAAACCATCAGACCTAATACACTTGCACTCGAGTAGGCTTTTCTTGTCCTTTACAATTGTCATTGCACTTAGGAGTAGAACCCACCAAATAGATCTTTATGCTTAATCAATTTGGTTCACTAATAATTGTTTTTTTCTTATCATTCTTAAGATATTTAATCAGTGTGTTCTGACAATGTATCTCACTATCAGCTAATAACAGCAAGAGCAGTTGGTTGCACCAGTGTGTGAGTGCTACTTTGAGGAACATGGTACAGTTGTTTATTTCTAATTTCAGCATGGGGCAGGGATTTGGAATGGCCATTTACCAAATAGCTATTAGGCTGAAGACGGGACATTAAATAACCATTTTATATCTCAAAAACTGTAAGAAAATAAAATTGCTAAACAGATTCAGTAGGTACAGTTTCGGTGCAAAATCCACATTTTCGCCCGAAAAAAATGTTTTTTTTGGGCAGGAAAAAACACCAATGGCATTACAAGTGTAGGATTTATTATCCAGGATGATCGGGAAATATTTTAAACATTAAATAAACCCAATAGGATTGTTTTGCCTCTAATAAGAATAAATAATATCAAGTACATCGTACAGGTATGGGATCCGTTATCCAGTAAGCTCCAAATTACGGAAAGGCTTTCTCCCATAGACTCCATTTTATCCAAATTATCCAAAATTTTAAAAATGAATTCCATTTTCTCTGTAATAATAAAACAGTAGCCTGTACTTGATCTAAAATAAGATATAATTAATCCTTATTGGAAGCAAAACCAGCCTATTGGGTTTATTTGATGTTTACATTACTTTCTAGTAGACTTAAGGTATGAAGCTCCAAATTATGGAAAGATCCGTTATCCGGAAGACCCCAGTTCCCGAGCACTCGGGATAACAGGTCCCATACCTGTACTGTTTTATTACTACAGAGAAAAAGAAAATCAATTTTAAAAATCTGACTTATTTGATTAAAATGGAATCTATGGGAGATGACTTTACATAATTCGGAGCTTTCTTGATGACGGGTTTCCGGATAACTGATCCCATACCTGTAGATTTTCGGGTCTGGACTGGGGGCCCACCGGGTTTTTTTCCGGGGTCAAGCCAGCCCAGTCTGACCCTGAATGCATTATTAGAATTTTTCCATGCGTTTGTTTTACTGGGAAATAAACACCAATTGACTCATCACTACAAATGCAATTTTTGACCACTCCCATTTGTGTGGCCACACCCGATAATTACCATGTTCATTTTACAAAATTTGGCTGGTTATGAAAGTTTGAACATATTTCTGTGGGGTTTTTTTTCTCAATTACTACAGTTTTTCTCCCGAGGGACCTGCTTATTTTATATTGCTACAATTATCTCAAAATTGTTACAAAAGTATCTTATCTGAACCTCCTGGCAGTTCTGGGCCAAAAGCCAATTAAGTTAGAAACATTGTTTCTTTTTCTGGCTGTTCAGTGCAGAGAAAATCGGGTTGAGCTGTCAAAAGAGGGACTGTCCCTCTGAAAACGGGACAGTTTGGAGGTATGCATTTTCGCACATACGACACTCTCTTGGTTAGATTTAATCGTCACCTTGCAGATCTCTAAATGCCGCATTCACTGCTGTTGATGAAAAATCCAAACCTAAAGAGATGAAGAGACACAGTGAATGGAGCACATGTACAGTGCAATGTTATGCTACAGGCACTCACAGTGGGGTCAGCACATGCGCTTAACAATTAATAATTCTTAAATTGTATTTTCAACAGGTAGGATTTAAAGGGCATCTGTCACAACTATATTGTTCCCTCTACCTGCACTTTGGATTGGGGAGTGCAGCACCCTGTGAAAAAATATTGAAAAACATTAAAAAATATTTTTGTTTCCAGAGTCTGGAGTGCAAGTTCTAGTGACAACATTTTAGTGAAAGGTGTCCATAACAAATTATTTTCTACGCTGGAATTATTTGTTCTCCTGCCTTCCTACCTCTTGGCATGCTAGTCCCTGGGTTCCTTGGTATATGGATGCACACACTCACCAGAGAGCGCCTGGACACTGTACTCCATTACACAGAGTCCATTCTGATGCATGTTGTGGTCATGACATCACTTGGCCTCTGAATTTAAAAAGGACTTTCTGTCATTTGGCAGGAATGTATTGATACTATTTCTCGCCTGCAGTATGCATTGTATTATAGGTGCATACTGCGGATCTGTGTCTCCAAAGATGCCATAGTAGCTCTCCATCTTCTTTTCTACTGATTCACTGCACATGCTCTGTTCTGCTGTCACTTACTGAGCTTAGGGCCCACTCACAATATACAGTACACATAGAATAGAAATGTCACAATATAAGGCTGATTAGTAATTAATACACATAATTACTACATGGCAGCACAGAAACCAGTGCAATTAGCATCAGAATTTAATAATCAGCAAACCTGTAGCATCAGCTTATATTACAGCCAGGGAAGCTCATTTTCTGCTGGATAATTAGTGACGAGCCCTAAGCTTAGCTTCTCAACAGCTGCTCAGAGCCCACTGAGCATGTGAGTGTCACAGACACTTTCCAAGATGGTGACCCCCTGTGACAAGTTTGAAGTCCTGGATCATTGCTGCTATTGACAAGCTGAAACTTTAGGCTGGTGCACTAAGTTCATGTTTTTAGCCATATTAATTTTTAGGATTTAGTTCGCCTTTAAGGCACCCGAACACTGAATCTTTTAACTTTTCTCTGGACTGTTTTTCATTTGTTTTCTTATTTTTAAACTCTTTATCCAGCATTTACTATTATTGTTCCTACCACCACCCCCATCCACACAGTCATTTCTTACTGTATAGACACACTCACCGATGCGTGGGGGTTGAAATCTTGGTATATCAGAGGCGTTTGTCTCCAGCACTGGAACAAACAAAAAGTGTGTCATGGTTAGTTAAACAGTGTCATTATAATAAGAGTGACGTATTGTGGAATTGTTCCTTTTTTAAAAATAATTTACCAGTCTGTGATAGATAGATAGATAGATAGATAGATAGATAGATAGATAGATAGATAGATAAATAGATAGATAGATAGATAGATAGATAGATAATGATGATGATGATAGACAGACAGACAGACAGACAGACAGACAGATAGATAGACAGACAGACAGATAGATACAGTAGATAGATAGATAGATAGATAGATAGATAGATAGATAGATAGATAGATAGATAGATAGATAGATAGATAGATAGATAGATAGATAGATAGATGATAGATAGAGATAGATAGATAGATAGATAGATAGATAGATAGATAGATAGATAGATAGATAGATAGATAGATAGATAGATAGATAGATAGATGATAGATAGAGAGAGAGAGAGAGAGAGAGAGAGAGAGAGAGAGAGAGAGAGAGAGAGGGAGATGATGATGATAGATAGATAGATAGATAGATAGAGAGAGAGAGAGAGAGAGAGATAGATGATGATGATGATGATGATGATGATAGATAGATAGATAGATAGATAGATAGATAGATAGATAGATAGATAGATAGATAGATAGATAGATAGATAGATAGATATAGAGAGATAGATGATGATGATAGAGAGATAGATAGATAGATAGATAGATAGATGGATGGATGGATGGATGGATGGATAGATAGATAGATAGATAGAGAGATAGATAGATGATAGATAGATAGATAGATAGATAGAGAGATAGAGAGAGAGAGAGAGAGAGAGAGAGAGAGAGAGAGAGAGAGAGAGAGAGAGAGAGAGAGAGAGAGAGAGAGAGAGAGAGAGAGAGAGAGAGAGAGAGATGACAGTGATAGATCAGTGACATAATTACCTGCCAGGGAAGAACGTTGTTCCCCAATTGAGCAAGTTTCAGGCATTGCTGTCCCTATACACAGACACATATTATTGCAGGATAAATATGAGAGAAGTAGAATTGCTGATGGGACTTATGGGATCAAACACAAAACTTCCAGAAACCCATCTCAGTTCTTCCGAACCACTTACATTTTATCAATTATCGACATAGCAGCTAATATATAGATATAGCAGCTACAATTAGTGCCTGTGACTGTGAGACAATGGGACTTTGCTTTGAAAACTGGAAATAGAATTAAAGATAACAATTTTCAATAGTTAGAAGAAAATTTTACAGCCACCCCTGAGGTCCATATAGTAATCCTGCACTGTGATCTGGTACATCTGATGTACTTCTATATGTGTGTACCTGTATTGCCTTTAGGCATAAATTAAATATATGACTTTCATTACTTTTCATTGCAAAGTCTTCCTTCCGAACATTGGCTTTGACCCCCTTGACCTTGCGGAAAGGCACAGATGGTGGCTTCATACTGCTCATATTTTCATAATCATCATCATCGTCACATTGGAAGCTGTCATCTAAACACAACATGAAGAATACAGGGTGAACATAGAGCATTGACTTGAATATCATTTCTTTTAGTAAGTAAAATTCCCATTGTCTTGCATGTCCCTCTCTTGACCTGTTGGACTATCTGAAGCCAAAGAGATCAAATAGAGACCCACAACTACCCTGCAGGCTCCCTAGTTGGACAGCACTCTCCTTAACTTCTATTTTTATTTGCCCATTAGCCAGGATTGAAACATGCTAGTTCCTACATGCTAAGAACACAGAAAAGCTGGTCTACAATCTAGAGTTGGATAGGCAAACTGCTTTACAGTGGTGACTAAGAACTGGACAAGACACTCCCATGATCTCTGTGGCTGAGGATAATGAGAATATAGATGGCATCACTAATGCAACCTCCTTCTCATCAAGGGTTTCACTTTTTGTTTGATAAAAATATGGTTTTTTCTATGATTCAAGCTTTTCTGGATCTACAAACTGTTCCTTGTCAAATCATAAGGTCCTTGTATCAGGTCATTGTGCATGGTTACCTTTCTTATACTTGTCCATCTTATTCCCATAAACGTTCTCCATTCTGCTCTGCATGGAGCCCAAACTCTGCTGGTTGCCAGTGTCTTCTTGATGTGCTTGCACACACACAAACACAGAATCTAGTTCTTCTTCCCAGAACTCCCCTACACACACAGACATCCACCCCTTCCTGTTTTGGACCATCAGAGCGAGTAGGAACCCACACACCCTTCCACTGATAGTATTGGGGCAGCAGGGTCCCAAGGGATCCCACTAAAAGGTTAATCACAGTGAGTAAGGGGACTGGAACTGTTGAATGCTAAACATAACTCTCATTAATATTCACTCCAGTGGTTTCAGTTAAAGTTAGTGGGTCCAACAGATTGTTTAACACTCCTGTATCAAAATTGATCTGCTTTGCATGCAAATGCAATTCCAAATATTTTCTTACTTATGGAATCATTTTCACTAGAAAACACATGGTTCAGCTTCAGAGTTGACAGCCTTTCAAATATCACACAATAAGAGAGCCTAAAGGTGTGCACCTTCCTCCTGATGAACCTTAGCAAACCATAATGTCATAGTGAAACCTGTTTGTTAGAGCCTGCTGTGCTTGTAGGGGTAGTGGTGGCATTATACATAGGCTCAGTGGGCAGAACAATTATCTGTACACTGCTGTAGTGGTGGCATCATACATAGGTGTAGTGGACATGCAACTAAGTCATCACTGCTAATTCTACATTACTTCAACCCTGTTATACAGTGAAGCCAAGAGTATAGTGTTAAAGCTGTTCATCAAAGCAGTGGTACCAAGTCCTTAGCAACATGATCAAGCCAACTAACACCAGTTTAAGTAACTGGACTCCATATTGGTTGATGTGCATTGACAGTATAGCAAGGTAGTTGCACCTTACATAGATCAGATGGATGAACTGTTGCCCCTTCAAAGTCAACGCATAAGTGGGACAAAGCTCAGGCACATAGGAACCATCACTGCATCTGTCCTGTAGAAAACAACTTGTAAGATGCGTTATCAGTAGTTAAAGGAGAAGGAAAGGTTAAAACTAAGTAAGCCTTATCAGAAAGGTCCATCTACATATACCAGTAAACCCCCAAAGTAATGCTGCTCTGAGTCCCCTATCAAAAGAAACACTGCATTTCTTTTCTTCTATTGTGTACTCATGGGCTTCTGTATCAGACTTCCTGCCTTCAGCTTAAACCTCATTGCCCTGGGCAAGAGCATGCTCAGTTTGCTCCTCTTCCCCCGCCCCCTCCCTTCTCTGCTGTAATCTGAGCCCAGAGTAGGGAGAGACTTAGGCAGTAAGTGATGTCACACCACGATAATACTGCAGCTCCTATCCTAAACAAACAGAGAGTTTCTAGAGCTTTTTACTCGGGTATGGTAAAACATTCTACAGAATAAATATTGCATTCTAGCTTGCACTATTGCAGCTAATCTATTGGCAATAAAATGGCTCCGTAGCTTTCCTTCTCCTTTAACATAATATCGTGCCAGGCTTATGGTGAATGATCATAAACAGCACCATTGGGCAGATATTTCAGGCAATGCTATAGGAGAAGGTTTGCCCATTTGTTCCACAAAAGTATTAGGGCTGGATATGCATTATAAAACGATGAGTTAAAAATGGCTGCAGGTTACTTATAGCTCTCAGAGAACATAGTTCTCCACCAGCAGAACCTAGAAAAAGGTCCTCTACACTAAGTAAATAACAGTAGTATTTCCCAGGGGGGTACAGGGTGGTGTTAAAATCTTAATACAAAACTGAAATAAAAGCACATTTGAGATTTTGCATACCACTCCAGCCTTTATAGATCATATATTTTTTTTATTTTGCACATCTTTTTAGCAAGTTTTATGTTTCCACTGAACTGTTGTGTGGTGGAAAGATAAATCTCGGTAAAAAGATGTGCAAAATAAAAAATATATATATGTGCTTGTATTTCCTTTACTCTAAGTAAATTACAGTAGTATTTCCCAGGAGGGTACAGGGTGGTGTTAAAATATTAATACAAAACTTAAATAAAAGCACATTTGAGATAAACAAGTTGCATATCACTCCAGCCTTTATAGATTTTATATATATATATATATATATATATATATATATATATATATATATATATATATATATATATATATATATATATATATATATATATAGATATATAGATATATATATATATATATATATATATATATATATATATATATATATATATATATTTTGCACATCTTTTTACCAAGTTTTATGTTTCCACTGAACTGTTCCTTTAAAGATCTACTTGGCATCCAAGTTCCAAGTCCCCATCACTTGATGATCAATAATCATCTGTCTGAACCGTGGAAGTTAGTGTTGGGCTTTTAGAAAACATTTAGCAATTGGTAGGCCCACCTTGCCAGTGTTCAGGGCAAAACATATAAAGCACCTGTGATTGATCCGCCTTTCTCTGTATGTCATGGAGGCCTTTTCAACATAAGCCAAATCATATGGACACTGGACCATACGGACCACACAAGAGCTGGTACAAGTGATGTGTTTTGTATCAGTGGCTGGGATGTGGATGGCTAAAGATACAACCTTGTGCCATTCTGCTACAAGGTAAAGCAACCTGGTTTACATGATATACCCAACCAAGTAGAGTTTGGGACCCAGACAAAAGTCTTTTAGCATAAGTAAATGACCCAAGATCTTAGCTCTGCCATATCCCATGATGGGTCTTTACGTCTCTGTAAAGGAGAGCGTAGGGTCTGATTTCATCTGTCAACCACACCTGATTTAATGGCAACACTGCTGGTGGGAAAAGTATTTGTAAATACCAAAGGTGGGACCTGTTTAGAGTTTATCCATTAGGGCTTGAGTAAATCATTCTGTGTCTGTTGAAATGCTCTCTCCTTCTGTGCCAAAATCAGTCTAGTGTTGTAGCCTTGTTCAAGGAAATGGTCTGTCATCTTGCCTAATTGCAGGAGGGCTTGAGTCCTGTTGGAGTTGTTCCTGATGACCTAAAGGAACTAAGAAAAAAGACACCCATCAGGTTGAACCAGGGTGGTGTCTGTGTGCATGCACAATGGTGTTTCTATTGGTACAAAAAGAGGCAGTTGCTAATCTATAGCCATCTCTGTGCATTACTAAATCCAGAAAATGTGCAGCGGAAAAATTACAATCCATAGTAAACCTAAGTGGCGTTGGTAATTCTATCAAAGTATTTAGAAAGTCAATAAGTACCTCCTCTAAACCATACCATGTTAAAAAGTTGTCATCAATATAGCTTTTATAAAATGTAACAGATTGATGCAGATATAAGGGGGAGAGTGCAACCGTTCAAACAGTCTCATAAAAAGACTAGCGAAGGACAGAGCCACATTGGAACCAATGGCAACACCCACTGTTTTTAGGTAGACGTTATCCTCAAATATAAAATAGTTGCGAGAGTGCCAGAATCAACAAAGAGCATAGAAATTCAATAGGGGGATGTAAGTGACCAAACTCCTGTATGTACTTCAATGCCTACACCCATTGACACCAGGAGGCCTTCAGTCAGGTTGAGCCTTTTGATTTCACAATGGGTTGGAAGAAGTGATCTAAAAAAGTGGGCACTGGTTGAAATAGTGACCCTATGGCCGAAACGATAGGCCATCCTGGGGGGCTGGTGGTAGACTCATGTATCTTGTGTATGGTGGAAATAATTGACACCTTGGGGTGTTCTCTGAATAAAAACTTAAACGTAGATCTTTTTGTGTTTTTATACCCATACATAGCAAAGAATCTAGAATCTAGAATCGCTAAGGAGACATATTGTGTAAATAACAAGAATGTTCCTGTGCATTATATTCTTTTAAATATAGCTTAAAAAAAGTAGTGTTTGATTTATTGAAGATTTCTGCATAAACCCTACTAGTCCTGCTCCTGCCCATCTGTTCCACTTCCTGCTGTGACTAATCTCCCCGAACTGCCTGCTGCCAGCTAGAATGTAAATCGCCAGCGGGATGGCACTGGGAGCACTTCGTTTTACGTCAGGACCAAGGAGGAAGCCTTTTAGGGGCAAAGTTCAGTGCAAGGTACAGACAAGGGTTAAGGCAGGTTCAAGGTCAAAGTCCAGGCAAAGGTTCAATGGCAGGCAGAATGGCACAGAATCAAAAGTCCAGGCATGGGTCAAAGTCCAGGATAGACAACAATAAAGCACCCAGGAACACTATATAACTGATCCTATAATTGGGCAGCGTCTAGGTGGCCAGGGCGCCCTTTTATTTACAAATTTGGTGCCATTGGTGATGTCACCGCGTCAGCGTCAATGCGTCGGCATCCACGCTGACGTCATTGCGCTGGCGCCGCTACCCACGTGGCGGCCATAGGCGACGCCATTTTGGGAGCGAAGCCGGCGGGGAAGGAGGCAACTTCGGACAACTTCAGAAAAACAAAGTGCACTGATTGCCATCCCGCCAGTGATTTACATTCTAGCTGGCAGGATTAGTCACCCTGAAAAAGACGGTGTTGATTCTGACCATGTGTCTCTGCTCTTAAGGTGCGTGTAAACCTGAAAGTGTCTTGCATGGTTTCAAAAGAGCCTTTTACCCAAAGGCTTACTGTTCCATTGTACTAAGATGCCTCCCTGCCTTGGGCTCTTTTAGCCAGTTCTCACATCATATGGGAAACAAGGTTGGACTGGCATTGGGATGCCTGCAAAAATCCCAGTGGGACTACCAGCCAACATGCCGCCTTTAGGAGCCATAATGGGTTGGCGGGTATTGCTGTGTTGTGCAGAGGAATTGCAGAGGACGGTAGTGAGGCCAGTAGAAGTTTGGTTCCCTGTGAGCCAAAAGTACCTCAGTCCCAGGCCCGGATTTGTGGAAAGACCACCTAGGCCCGGACCTAGGGCGGCAGGATTTTAGGGGGCGGCATGCTGCCCAACCACACCCATATTAGTTCAAAAACATTGGGGATGTGCTGGAGATACAATCATTTTTTAAATTCCCATGCACCAAATTTGCACGAATAAAGGGGAGGGGACAGGGGCAACGAACGGCAGTGGGCCTAGGGGCGTCCACTATGTAAATCCGGCCCTGCTCAGTCCAACACTACAGTATAACCAGAGCTGTTGTTAGGTCTGATGTCGCCCTAGGCATCGGACCTAAACATCTACCCCTACATCGTGCGTGCTGATGTCACACTACGCATTGATCGGGTGTGATGCCAGCGCCCCGTGCATGTGACGTTACTTTCTCAGTCTTCCTCGGACAATCTACTTTCTCTTTGATCTCCTGCACTGAACAGCCAGAAAAAGATTCAAAGTTTCTAACTTAATTGGCTTTCGGCAGAGAGCCCAGAATAGATACTTAAGCAGGTCTCTTGGGTAAACTGATTTGCTGAACAGCCAGAAAAAGATTCAAAGTTTCTAACTTAATTGGCTTTCGGCAGAGAGCCCAGAATAGATACTTAAGCAGGTCTCTTGGGTAAACTGATTTGCAGCTTAAAGGGAAATTCACCTTCATTAGCAAAACTGTAATAACACATAAAAACCACAGAAATGTGTTCAAACTTTAATCACATATCTCCCAACTGTCCCGTTTTGAGCAGGACAGTCCCGCTTTTGACAGCTCAACCCGCAGCCCTGAGTTTGTACTGGAAAGTCCCGATTTCTCTGACCTGAACAGCCAGAAAAAGATACAATGTTTCTCACTTAATCGCAGAGAACCCAGAATAGATACTTTACTTTTTTATTAACTTTTGATAAGAGTGAGACAATTTGCAATCGGTTTTGATTTTATTTTATTATTCGTGGTTTCTGAGTTATTTAACTTTTTATTCTCTCCACTTGTTAGTTTCAGAAATCTGGTTGCTAGGGCTCTAGTTACCCCAGGAACCATGGGCTGATATAAATGAGAGACTGTGAGCAGGAGAAGGACTGAACATAGAAAGAAAGAAATGATGATGATGATGGCTGACTAGAAAGACGAGCAATGCAAATCAGCGTCTCCGCTCGTCACTCCCACAAGGCGGCTGCTTAACGCGTCGCTGCGCGCTGACGTATAGTCGTGACGCCCACAAAGTCTCGCGTGATGAGGGTTGCGGCGTCGGGATTTTTCACATGACAGGAGGAGGGAGCTTGCCGCTAACAGCTGTGCGGGAGGTGTAAGTAGCGATGCGGGGCTGAGGGGAAACGCGACGGGCACTATGTCTTTATATGGATAACAGGGTGTACGTTGCATTTATATAGTCCAGCCTGTCCAATCCCCTGTCAGCTCTAACAGGACTGTGACAAAACGAGCAGTAGGGGAATGAGAATGCCGGTTCCCTAGCAACAGCCCTTCCCTCCTGTCTCCAGCTGACTGACAGCTCGTGGGGCGGGGCTCCTAGTGAGTGTAGCACAGTCTGTCCATGGCCTCCTTGCTTGCAGCCTCTATTTCAATTCATCCCACTGTAAGTGCTCCCAGTAAAGAGCACGGCCGCTGTCAGTTATTCCTGAAGAGGCGGGTCATAGTAACATGTGAGATCCCCAACCTATGAAAGGTTCTCATTCCCTCATTGGAAACTGCACAACTGTGACAGCTACTCCTGCCTGACAGTTGGGGGACACAGCGCTGTACTGACTGTCATGTATTTTTGAGTGCCTCTGTTTTCTATGGTAGTGCCACAGGCCAGGGAATTGTTTGCATGGAAGTGACTGGTATGACTCCAGGTCTGGATTGGGAGCTAAAATAGGCCCTGCAATTTCAAGTACATAGAGGCCCAAACAGCCCTAAACCAGCCCACTAAATAGTGACTTTCTATGGCATTGTAGAGCATCCCCTCTGGCATTTGCCAGAACCCACAGATTGCCAGTCCGGGCCTGTATGACTCCCAATTAAAATGTATGTCTGCCAGCTGGGCATTCCTAATGTGCCAGTGTCCCAACCATTAGGGCAGAGACACAAGGTCAGATTTGGGGAGATTAGTCGCTCCGGGGACAAATCTCCTCCTCTTCTTCGGGCAACTAATCTCCCTTAACTGATTCCTAAGGGTAAGGCCAGACGAGGAGATTCGGGGAGATTTTGTACCATAGAGATAGCCGCGTCTTTTGCGCGACTATCTCCCCGAACTGCCTCAGCGTCTTTTCCCCATAGGCTACAGCGCAAAATCGCCTGCGCTAATGCACACGCGGCGATGCGTTTCCAATAGTCGCCCAAAGCCTGGAGGCAGTCACATGGAGCGCTTCGTTTTCCGAAGTTGCCCGAAGTTTCCTGGTGAGGCAAAACGAAGCATTCTGTGTGCCTGCCCCCAGGCGATTTACATTTTAGCCGGCGGAAGGGAGATTAGTCGCCGTGAAGAAGAGGAGATTTGTTGCCTGGAGACTAATCTCCTCGCATCTGCCCGTGTGGCCAGACCCTAAGAATGGTTTAACTTTAAGGGTAGAAACACACTCACAGATTCGGGGAGATTAGTCGCCCGGCAACAACTCGCCTCTTCTTCAGGGCAACTAATCTCCCGGAATTGCCTCCCCGCCAGCTAGAATGTAAATTGCCCGTGGGATGGCACTCGGAGCGCTTCATTTTCCGAAGTCGCCTCAAGAGGAAACTTCAGACGACTTCGAAAAATGAAGCGCTCCGAGTGCCATCCTGCCGTTGATTTACATTCTAGCCGGCGGGAAGGCCGTTCAGGGAGATTTGTCGCCCCGAAGAAGAGAAGCTCTGTCGCCGGGCGACTTATCTCCCCTAATACGAACATTCAACTTTAAACTTAGATTAGTAAAAAAATAAATAACGGAAAGTAATTGAAAAAAGTCTTTATTTCTGGGGAAAAATCTGAAAACAACTGAACTGAAAAAAGTGTTTGGAAAGTGAACAACCCCTTTAAAGGGGTTGTTAACCTTTGAATTAACTTTTCGTATGATGTAGTGAGTGATATTCTGAGACAATTTGCAATTGGTTTTCATTTTTTATTATTTGTGGATTTTGCGTTATTTGGCTCGTTATTCAGCAGCTCTCCAGTTTGCAGTTTCGGCAATCTGGTTGCTCGGGCTCAAATTACCCTAGCAACCGTCCAGTGATTTGAAGGAGAGACTGGAATATGAATAGGAGAGGGACTGAATAGAAAGATGAGTAATAAAAAGTAGCAATAACAATACATTTGTAGCCTTACAGAGCATTTCTTGATGGCGTCAATGACGCCCATTTGAAAACTGGAAAGAGTCAGAAGAAGAAGGCAAACAATTCAAAAAACCAATTGAAAAGTTGCTTAGACTTAGCAATTCTATAATATACTAAAAGTTAACTTGATGGTGAACCACCCCTTAAAAGGCGCTGACTAACTCTGGCTAGTGTTCTGGCTATTATGTTAGACATCCAGTCACTCCAGCCTTTATACATTACATTATGTATGCACAACCTATCTATTTACCCAGTTTTTATTTTTATACTGAACTGTTCCTTTAAAAAGGGAAAGCAGGGAGGTATGAAGCTGATCACACACAGCCTGGCTTTATTGAGCCCCATTGACTGTGCAAAGCTCGCAACACACTGACATTTGAATGCAGTACTGCTCTTTTCTGAATGAAGGCTTCATCTGTGAATAGGAACTCTGTTGTTTCTGCCTCCATCCAGCAGCGGCCCACATCATTCATACATAGAGAATTCCCTGCCTGCTGTACCAGTCAGTGATCTACAGCCTGTTCTCTGTGCCGCCATTCTTTATTTCTGCTTTTTCTCTACCCTAGGCATTCCACATATACTTTTATTATTCCCCTGAAAAGCCATAACATCATCCACCTGAAGGTGCCCAAATCAGGAGTAAAAGGCATTACTAATAACTTCATTTAAATTCATTCTCTTTGCAGCTAGTATAACTGCCCCAGATTTCTTAAACATTCTTGCAAACCATGGCTGACTTAGGGTGATCAGATTCGTCGTTGAGAATATGAAACCAGCATTGGGAAGTCTTTACTATATGCGCTTGGCAAAGGGGCATGTCCCAAAAACATTGAAAATCAAGTAATAAACATGCAGGCGTTTACTCCAGGGGTCCCCAACCACCGGGCCGCGGGCCAGAACCCGAAACCGCGGACAGTCTTGAACTGGGCTGTCGACCAATGAACGTGGTGCGCCGAGTGACGCCGGCACACCCAAATTAGACGCCGACCCCCTACGACAAGCTCGCCAACCCCCTCTGACCCCTCCCGACCCTAAAAAAGGTTGGGGGACCCCTGGTTTACTCCACTTACATGTGCTTTGTTTAGCCAGCATCATATTCTCTACTAGTATTTGTGATAGGGATTTGGTCTTTTTCAGCAGGATTCGGATTCGGCTGAATCCTTGTGTCAGGCCGAAACAAATCTGAATCCTAATTTGCATATGTAAATTATGGGCAGGGAAGGGAACTCACGTCACTTTTCAAGGAAGTGAAAAAAATATGTTCACATGGTTTCCTTTCTCGGTATTCAGCCGAGTCTTTCACATACGATTTGGCCGAATCCCAAATAGTGGATTTGGTGCATCCCTAATTTGGGAAGGTGCTGACCCTCCACACTGAGCACAGAGCTATCCTATGAGAAGAGGTGAGGCTGTGCTGGTGATGAGAAACCACCGAAAGGTGCAATTTAGGAATTCCAGTGCAAACAATACCCAAATTCCTGTGCCTTGTTCCTAGTAGGTACCAATATGAAATTCGACTGGTATACATGTGAACACTTATAGCAGTTATGTGACTTGTTAAAGGGGTTGTTCACCTTTAAATTAACTTTAACTATTATGTAAAGTCATATTCTTAGCAATTGTATTAGTTTTGTTTTTGTACAGCTGCTCTTCAGTATGGAATTTCAGCTACCTGGTTGCTATGGTCCAAATTACTCTTGCAACCAGGCATCGGTTTAAATGAAAGAGTAGGGGAAGGCCTGAATAGGAAGATAGTAACAGAAAAATTGTAGCCTCGTCGAGCAATAATGTGTCGGCTGCCAGGGTCAGCGACCCCCCCTTTGAAAACTGGAAAGATAGAAGGGGAAGTTGCTTAGAACTGGGTCATTCTGACCCTATGAACATACAGGTGATGGATTATGTGGGACTCCAGTGTAGCTGTGATGTTTAATATGTCATTTTTGCATACGTAGTTCATGCTATAACGCTTTTATTAGTTTCTTTCAGGAAAGGTTTTTTGGAATAATGAAATAAAATGATATTGTTAGTTGGGGCTAGTGACCATCATTGAATCCAAATGTGATACTGCTAATGTATTATTTGCAAACACTGAGCTGAACCCCCGTCCTTTCTACACTTTGCCCTCAGCTCCCCCCCCGCTGCCCTTCTACTGATGTTTTTTTAATTCTTGTCACTTTCTGGTTCTTCTTCTCTCCATCTCCACCTTTCATCTTTTCCTCATTTCTTCTATTTTTCTTCTATTTTTCTTCTATTTTGCTTCTATCTCTGCTCCCATTCAGCACCACTGGGTATTAGTTGCCCTATTGAACTCGCTCCTTTTTGCTCCCTTTTCAGCATTCCTTCTCTCTCTCTCTTTGCTTTAGATGAGCACTCTGGCCCCTCTCAGACTCTCAGACATGGCAAGCCCATCCCTCAGTCCAGATGAATCCTCTTTGTCAGCAGCAGTGAGTATATCTCCCTCAGACTCGGAGAACCTGAGTCCTGATGAACTAGAGCTGCTGAGCAAACTGGAGGAGCAGAACAGGTAAATAAACTGCAGAGCTTGTTCTTCACCCTGGGATTCAAAATACTGGTTTTCAAAATAGGCCCTGGCATTTCAGGTACCCAGAGGCCCAAATAGCCTCCCTTGACAAAGGGGTAGAGCCCGAAACTTTGCATTCCTGTGAATAAACACGCAAGGGGTCCTCCCTGCTTGAATTTGCCGCAAGTGCCAGTGTATTTTTCTATCCAAATAGCCTCCCACCAGCCCAGTAAATAGTGACTGTTTTTTGGCATCTTACATACACTGACAGTACGTTTGTGATTCCGTTGTGTAATTGTGGCCTTGTAGGAGGCCATTTATATATGGTAAGAATTGTACTCTGTGGACACATGTCCGTGAGTGATGGAAGATGTCCTCTGTTCTTCAGTTATCCAGCAAGTTTGACAAAATGTCTATGGAATAAACTAAATTTATGGCCAAAATTATATAATTATGGTACTTTTTTACTGAATGAATTTCCCAGTGATGTTGTAGACCATGTATAGTTGTGATCACCGTCTCACTCATCCCATGTCTGTTTGCAGGCTTCTGGAAGCAGATTCCAAGTCTCTACGCAGTGTCACAGGGCCCTGCAGAAGCTCCGTCACCTCCCCGGGGCCATCACATCTGGACCAGGATAGCTGGGAACTGTGGGGCCGCATCATCACACACTGGGAGGAATGGACCAGGAGGAAGGAGAAGCTTTTAAAGGTACCAGTCAGTGCAGCAAAATACAAGAGAGAGATTCTCTTCCGAGTGCCGACATTCAAAAATGTACACTGAAAAAGACACCTGAATTATTACTTATTTTAAAGAACCTATTGCAGTTGGGCCTTGTGTCCTATTTGTTGCTTATTGCATGGTATAAATGAATCAGAGGTGATCTCTTAATGCTCTTGATGACCAGAATCTCGCATATTAATATGCAAATTTACCAGTTGAAATTTAGATCATTTTTTAAATGTATCCTGAATGAGTCACATGTTAAAAGGGCGTTGGGTATAAGCAGCACTGCATTTGCATTACCTGTTAGAAGCAAAGGAGAAAGAAGGAGGCTTTCTCATTGTTTAAAGGAGAACTAAACCGTAAAAATGAATGAATGAATGAATGAGGCTAAAAATGGCACATTTTATATACTGAACTTATTGCACGAGGCTAAAGTTTGAGCTTGTCAATAGCAGCAATGATCCAGGACTTCAAACTTGTCACAGGGAGTCACCATCTTGGAAAGTTCCTCCCTCTGCTACTAGCTTGTGGCTTTTTTTCCCCCCTTCCCATATGCAAATTAGGGTTTGGATTCAGTTGGGTATTCGGCCGGATCTTTCATGAAGGATTTGGGGTTTCGGCCGAATCCCAAATTTGGTGCATCCCTATTTGATAGCCAGGACATACAATACACCTTACAAAAGCAAAGAACAGCATTTTATTGGCCCAGCAGCAAAATCTTTATGGACCCCAAATGCTCCGCACACACATTGCCATCGGGCCTCCATATTCTTGCACCCCCCCATTAACTTGCTACATATACTAGGCCTCATGTACAAATCCCATAAGCAAAATTTCACCCCTCGGGACCCAATCGCAGAGCACTTGGCTGCCCTTTACAAAAGTTAAAACAAGCCAGGAGTGCATTGTGCCATGGGAAAGAGGAAACATTTCTTAAATACAGCAAAGCGTGTTCTTCCTTGTTGGTATGCAGATCTGCATGTAGAAACTTGATGATCTGGTTGAATATTAAGAGAGGAAAATACAGCAGTCAGCTGTTTCTTGTGTTGGAAAGATCACTGTAGCTCTTCCTACAGCCTCCTGCTTGACTGTGAATAATTCTAAGCTACTTCTCATCACATTAACCATTCCCAGTGGGTTTTAAAGCTATTCGTAAATGTGCATCAAAACGCATCAGTTAATAGTGCTGCTCCAGCAGAATTCTGCACTGAAATCCATTTCTCAAAAGCGCAAACAGATTTTTTTTTATATTTAATTTTGAAATCTGACATGGGGCTAGACATATTGTCAGTTTCCCAGCTGCCCCTAGTCATTTGACTTGTGCTCTGATAAACTTCAGTCACTCTTTACTGTTGTACTGCAAGTTGGGAGTGATATCACCCCTCCCTCCACCCCCAGCAGCCTAACAACAGAACAATGGGAAGGTAACCAGATAACAGCTCCCTAACACAATATAACCGCTGCCTGGTAGATCTAAGAACAACACTCAATAGTAAAATCCAAGTCCCACTGAGACACATTCAGTTACATTGAGTAGGAGAAACAACAGCCTGCCAGAAAGCAGTTCCACCCTAAAGTGCTGGCTCTTTCTGAAAACACATGACCAGTCAAAATGACCTGAGATGCACCTACACACCAATATTACAGTTTAAAAAAAACACTTGCTGGTTCAGGAATGACATTTTATATTGTAGAGTGAATTATTTGCAGTGTAACTTAGAAATAAGTTATGACAGAATCCCTTTTAGTCTACTAGAAAATCATATAAACATTAAATAAACCCAATAGGCTGGTTTACTTGAATAAGGATTAATTCTATCTTAGTTTTGATCATGTACAAGCTACTGTTTTATTATTACAGAGAAAAGGGAAATCATTTTTAAAATTTTGGATTATTTGGATAAAATAGAGTCATTCTGGATGACGGGTTTCCGGATAACTGATCACGTACTATCGGGGCCATATGCATCTACTGTATATAGACCTCTGCTAAACTGGACACAATAAAGTTTTGCCTGTTCTTTTCATTTAAAGGGATACTGTCATGGGAAAAAAATTTTTTCAAAATGAATCAGTTAATAGTGCTGCTCCAGCAGAATTCTGCACTGAAATCCATTTCTCAAAAGAGCAAACAGGTTTTTTTATATTCAATTTTGAAATCTGACATGGGGTTAGACATATTGTCAATTTCCCAGCTGCCCCAAGTCATGTGACTTGTGCTCTGATAAACTTCAATCACTCTTTACTGCTGTACTGCAAGTTAGAGTGATATCACCCCCCTCCCCTTTTCCCCCCAGCAGCCAAACAAAAGAACAATGGGAAGGTAACCAGATAGCAGCTCCCTAACACAAGATAACAGCTGCCTGGTAGATCTAAGAACAGCACTCAATAGTAAAAACCCATGTCCCACTGAGATACATTCAGTTACATTGAGAAGGAAAAACAGCAGCCTGCCAGAAAGCATTTCTCTCCTAAAGTGCAGGCACAAGTCACATGACCGGGGGCAGCTGGGAAATTGACAAAATGTCTAGCCCCATGTCAGATTTCAAAATTGAATATAAAAAAATCTGTTTGCTCTTTTGAGAAATGGATTTCAGTGCAGAATTCTGCTGGAGCAGCACTATTAACTGATGCGTTTTGAAAAAAACATGTTTTCCGATGACAGGATCCCTTTAAGAAAAAATCATGTTGCACAAGGGGTTTATATGGCACATTTGTGAGTATCTCTTGGATTTTAAGGACTATAATGAAAATAAAATATTTTCACAAATTCACAGCTGTGTCACCGGATTCTATGAATATAGGAATTTTACGTGATGTATTAAAGGGGTGGTTCTTCTTTCAGTTAACTTTTTGTATGTTATAGAATGGCCTATGTTCTATGCAGTGTTTCATTTGGTCTTGATTCAATATTTCTAATAGATTTTTAATTATTTGTCTTTTTCTGCTGACTATTTCCAGCTTTTAAATGGGAGTCACTGACCCCATCTAAAAAAACAATGCTATATAAGGCTACAAACGTATTGTTATTGGTACTTTTTATTACTCCTCTTTTTATTCAGGCCTCTCCTATTCATATGCCAGTCTTGTATTCAAATCAGTGCATGGTTGCTAGGGTGATTTGGAGCCCAGCAACCAGATTGCTGAAATTGCAAACTGGTCAATAAAAAGCTAAATAACTCAAAAACCACAAAGAAAAAAGAAAAAACAATTGTAAATTGTCTCAGAACATCACTCTCTATATCATACATAAGAAGCACAATAGTGTCAGGACCTATGTGGTGGGTTATTACTTGAAGACCAACTTAATCTGATCTGTAACCATGCTTTCCTGCACTGCAATAAAATGTGGGTGCAAGTATATTAGAGGAAAACTCACACTACGTTAACATATTGTGCTATACTGCAACTTGTCCAGTGGTGAATCAAACCCCTCACTGCAGGATTGTTTTTTTTACTACTGAATATTGTTACTGACAATGGCTTTCCCCAACAGGAGCTGATTCGGAAGGGCATCCCATATCACTTCAGGGCCATTGTATGGCAGATGCTGTGCAACGCCACAGACATGCCGGTGAAGAAGCAGTACGCTGATTTCCTGAGAATGTCTTCCCCCTGTGAAAAACTCATCCGCAGGGACATCGCTCGCACCTACCCTGAGCATGACTTCTTTAAAGGGCAAGACAGCCTGGGGCAGGAAGGTCTATTTAATGTAATGAAGGTAAGTGGCATCTTATAAAATAAAAATTAGGGAATGGGGGGGTAAAGTAATGAAAATATAATTTACTGTCTCCCTTTGCTGGTAAAACTGGTGTTTGCTCCAGAAACACATTGTTTATATAAACAAGCTGCTGTGTAGCCATGGTTTCAGCCATCCAATGCTGAAAAAGGAGAAAAGGCACAGGATACAAAGCAGATAACTGTGGGATTCTTCAGAACTTATGTGTTATCTATTGTGTATCCTATGCTTGAATGGCTGTCCCCATAGCTACACAGCAGCTTGTTTATATAAACTATAGTAGTACTTATCTGTTATCTACTGTGTGTCCTGTGCTTGAATGGCTGCCCCCATGACTACACCGCAGCTTGTTTATATAAACTATAGTAGTACTTATCTGTTATCTACTGTGTATCCTGTGCTTGAATGGCTGCCCCCATGTCTACACAGCAGCTTGTTGATATAAACTATAGTAGTACTTTTCTGTTATCTACTGTGTATCCTGTGCTTGAATGGCTGCCCCAATGGCTACACAGCAGCTTGTTTATATAAACTATAGTAGTACTATCTGTTATCTACTGTGTATCCTGTGCTTGAATGGCTGCCCCCATGTCTACACAGCAGCTTGTTTATATAAACTATAGTAGTACTTATCTGTTATCTACTGTGTATCCTGTGCTTGAATGGCTACTACCATGGCTACACAGCAGCTTGTTTATATAAACTATAGTAGTACTTATCTGTTATCTACTGTGTATCCTGTGCTTGAATGGCTACTACCATGGCTACACAGCAGCTTATTTATATAAACTATAGTAGAGCTTCTGAAGCAAACACACCAGTTTTACCAGTGCAGGGCAACACTACATTATATTAAACACTTCCACTTTTTTGCTATTACTGTTCCTTTAAGAAGTAGCTCCGTGCAACTTTATGTGTGCTGGCAGCACTATAGGAGGTGCTATCTGGGGAGAAATGGTACCCCAAAACTCTTCTGCTACAGAAAGCAAAGAGAGACATTGGGGGGGTGAATTATTCCTGCCCAGTCAGTACCAATGTTTAATAACTGGGCAAATATAAATCCATGGTCATGCAATGGCTTTGAACACTGTAAGTAAACACAGCACAAGGAAGACATTCTGGTCTAATATGAGCTTATAAAGCTAAAATTATATACAGTAGAACCCCCATTTTACATTTTTCTTGGGAACAGAAAAAGTGGTGAAAAATCCAGGAAAATGTAATATCAGAGAAATGTATTATGCATAATAATATAGGGTGACCACAAAACAACAATGTAAAATTAGAGAAAACTTAAAATCAGGGTATGTAAAATTGAGGTTCTTCTGTAGCTACATTTACTCAAAATTAATTTATAAGGTGAATTCTCCCCAAAGTTATTTATGTGCAACTTTGTTTCACTTAGACTTACTATGAGAGGGTTGGCCCTTTATTATAAGGAATGTAGGGAAAGAATAATTTCCTAATCAGTAAAAGGCTGAGTGGAGCAAATAGAAAAGTCCAGGGCAGCACTATACAGTATTGTGTGAGCTGTGTAGGAGTGGTACAATGCAAGGGCAAGACAAGAGAGTTTTGTGAAATAAAATAATACCTTATGTTTTTCCTTCACTACAGGCCTACTCACTGGTAGATCGGGAGGTGGGCTACTGCCAGGGCAGTGCTTTCATAGTAGGACTTCTGCTAATGCAGGTGGGTATCTAGTTCTGTAGGTACCAGTGCTCCCTTGTTTTGGGCATCTTTCTCTCCCACAGCCGCTCCTTATTGGTGCTTCTTTTTTGTTTCTCTTCTCCTTTTGCAGATGCCGGAGGAAGAAGCCTTCTGTGTATTTGTTCGGCTGATGCAGGAGTACAGGCTGCGAGAGCTTTTTAAACCCAGCATGGCTGAGCTCGGCCTGTGTATATATCAGCTAGAATACATGCTGCAGGTATTCTCTATGCACTTATGTCACTGCCATTCCCAATATTCTGTCTGGAATTATTGCATGAGTGTAAGTAAGTTAGAATAGACAAAATGATATGTCCTTTGTGTTGTTTCACTGTATTGAGTGACTATGGTGTTGCCATATAGTTAGTTTTGGCTTAATAATGGAACCATGCTGATTAGGGTGCCTACTACATAAAGTGCCTTGTTTAATGCAATATTTATGGGAGTAGCAACTCCCTTACTGTAAATATTATATGTGCAGACCACTTGCTATTGGAGGGAAGTTATATTCTTTTTGTGGGCTCTACAAAGCACAGGGGAAGTACAGTCATATGAAAAAGTTTGGGAACCCCTCTCAGCCTGCATAATAATTTACTCCACTTTCAACAAAAAAGATAACAGTGGTATGTCTTTCATTTCCCATCTGAATACTTTGGTGTTTTCTGAACAAAGATTTTTAGTGAAGCAGTATTCAGTTGTATGAAATTAAATCAAATATGAAAAACTTTGTAATTTTGCCAATTTGAATGCATGTAACTGCTCAATACTGATTACTGGCAACACCAAATAGGTTGCATTAGCTTGTTTAGCCTTGAACTTCATAGGCAGGTTTGTCCAATCACGAGAAAAGGTATTTAAGGTGGCCAATTGCAAGTTGAGCTTCAGTTTGACTCTCCTCTGAAGAGTGACAGCTTGGGATCCTCAAAGCAACTCTCAAAAGTTCTGAAAACAAAGATTGTTCAGTATCATGGTTTAGGGGAAGGCTACAAAAACTGGTTTCAACTGTAAGGAATGTAATCAGGAAATGGAAGCCACAGGCACAGTTGCTGTAAAACCCAGGGCTGGTAGGCCAAGAAAAATACAGGAGCGGCATATGTGGAGGATTGTGAGAATGGTTACAGACAACCCAAAGGTCACCTCCAAAGACCTGCAAGAAAATCTTGCTGCAGATGGTGTATCTGTACATTGTTCTACAATTCAGAGCAATTTGCACAAAGAACATCTGTATGGCAGGGTGATGAGAAAGAAGTCATTTCTGCACTCACACCACAAACAGAGTCGCTTGTTATATGCAAAAGCTCATTTAGACAAGCCACAGTCATTTTGGAACAAAGTCCTTTGGACTGATGAGACAAAAATTTAGTTATTTGGTCATAACAAAAAGCGCTTTGCATGGCTGAAGAACACCACACTCCAAGAAAAACAACTGCTACCTACTGTCAAATTTGGTGGAGGTCCCATCATGCTGTGGGGCTGTGTGACTAGTTCACGGACTACTGGGGCCCTTGTTAAAGTCGAGGGTCGGATGAATTCAACCCAATATCAACAAATTCTTCAGGATAATGTTCAAGCATCAGTCACAAAGTTGAAGTTACACAGGGGTTGGATATTCCAACAAGACAATGACCCTAAACTCACTTGGAAATCTACAAAGACATTTATGCAGAGGGAGAAGTACAATATTCTGGAATGGCCGTCACAGTCCCTCGACTTGAATATCATGGAAATTCTATGGGATGATTTAAAGCAGGCTGTCCATGCTCAGCAGCCATCAAATTTAACTGAACTGGAGAGATTTTGTATGGACAAATGGTCAAAAATACAGCCATACAGAATCCAGACACTCATCAAAGGCTATAGGAGGCGTCTAGAGGCCGTTACATTTGCAAAAGGAGCTCAACTAAGTATTGATGTAATATCTCTGTCTTATTTTGTTATGATGCATATTGCATGTTTTCTGTTAATCCAAAAAAACTTTGTCTGCTGAAATACTACTGTTTCCATAAGGCTTGTTATATATTAAAAGGAAGTTGCTACTTTGAAAGCTCAGCCAATGATAAACAAAACTCCAAAGAATTAAGAGGGGTTCCCAAACGTTTTCATATGACTGTACATCTCATGAATCCGGGCCAAAGATCAGTCATAAGGAACCTCAAAATGTTCATTTTGTGTGGAACAACAGTGGGGAAAAAATGGATTTCACATACCCAATATCTCCTACCCAAAATGTAAAAATAATGGCACAGGTTCATATATGGCTTGGGACAGACAAAAATGGCCTTATTGGCTTTGGTTGAGCCATTCTTCATTGACTTTGACTGAACAGTAATTATGGTTGTCATAAACCTATAGTGCAGGCTGTGTTAAAGTCCCAGTAGTGACTGCGTGAGGATCCTGGAAGTAATCAGGTGGAATGTTGCAAATCTGAAATCATTGACTTTTCTTCGTTTCATGGGATTGCATCCTTAAAGCAAAAGTAACACCAGAAAAGTGTTTTAAAGTAACATATAATACAAAAAAACATGAATATCTTGTAAATTATATCCTTATAAACGGTGAGTTCTGATGTCGTCAGTTATAAACTGTGAGTTCTGATGTCATTTCTGTCACATGACTCACTGAAACTTGTCTATTATAATATATAAAGTACCCCCAGTTGCAAAATATGAGGATATTAGAGGTTACCTCGGAGTTTCATGACCTGTATAAAAACACTCCGCCTTCAGCCTCGTGTTTTTATATGGTCGTGAAACTCCTCGGCAACTTATAATATCCTTTTATTTTACAAGAGGGGGTACTTTATTCACTATATATTTTACAAGATGGGGTACTTTATTCACTAAATAATATACTATTTCCATGCACTGGCAAAACTGGTGTGTTTGCTTCAGAAACATTACTATAGTTTAGTTTATATAAATAAGCTGCTGTGTAGCCATGGGGGCAGCCATTCAAAGCTGAAAAAGGAGAAAAGGCACAGGATACACAGTAGATACCAGATAAGTACTACTATAGTTCATATAAATAAGCTGCTGTGTAGCCAAGAGGGTAGCCATTCAAAGCACCGGTTACATAGTAAGATACCAGATGCGCTCTTTAGAATCCTATTGCATCTTATTACAGAGCTTATCTGTTATCTGCTGTGTATCCTGTGCCTTTTCTCCTTTTCCAGCTTGAATGGCTGCCCCCATGGCTACACAACAGCCTATTTACATAAACTATAGTAGTATTTCCCAAGCAAACACATAACATTTACCTATGCATACCAACAGTACATTGCGATCGAATTACTTTAAATGCTTTTATTTTTATTTCCTTTAAGTTAATGATGAAACCATTTTTTGTTTCAGGACCAGCTGCCAGAGCTGAGCCAACACTTCCGCTCTCACAGCTTTCACACATCTATGTACGCCTCATCCTGGTTTCTCACCCTGTTCCTCACCACCTTCCCTTTGCCAGTGGCTACCCGTATTTTTGATATCTTTATATATGAGGTAAGACTGAACATTGGATCGCAGGTTGTTATCCATTAATATGAGCTAGATTATCCATTAATAGGAGCAATGCAGCCTTGCTTACCCTTCACAGCCAGTACAGTTGGCCTTTACTGCTCTACTGCTTTAGCAATGATGAAGGTGAGTATCTCACAAGCAAGTATGAGTTATTAGTTGGGAAAACACTGTTCCTGTATGACTACATAACCCTCTAGTTTCCTAGCAGAGCTCAAAGCGAATGCCTTGTAAACTTGCCCCTGTTGTGCACTAAATTCTGGGGAACCTTTGAAGTACATGTATGGAACCTATTATCCAGAATGCCTGGGGACCTGGGGTTTTCCGGATAACTGATCTTTCCGTAATTTGGATCTTCATACCTTAAGTCTACTAGAAAATCATGTAAACATTAAAGAAACCCAACATGCTGGTTTTGCTTCCAATAAGGATTAATTATATCTTAGTTGGGATCAAGTACAAACTACTGTTTTATTATTACAGAGAAAAATTTGGAATATTTCTATAAAATTGAGTCTATGGGAGATGGGTATTCCGTAACTTGGAGCTTTCTGGATAATGGGTTTACGGATAACGGATCCCATAGAATTCTCTGCAGAAGTGCACAGGGGTGGAGTCCCCTGATGATTGGGAAATGCTGAACAAGCTCTTTAGCATCGTTTCAAACACTTTGCAGGGCCTGGAGGTGATATTCAGAGTGGGGATGGCACTGCTGACTGTTAATCAGAATGAATTAATGCAGCTGGACATGGAAGGCATGTCGCAGGTAAGCAACAAAGCCATGTTCATGTTATTTTTACTGTTCTTGATCCTCTATGGCAACACAGCTGGAATGTGTGGTTCATCTTTAAAGGAGAAGTAAAGCTTAACTAAAGAAGTTGGTAGAAATGTTGTACATTATGTTTTGTGCTTCTGTACCAACCCAAAGCAACCACAGCCCTTTAGCAGTAAAGATCTGTGTCTCCAAAGATGCCCCAGTAGCTCCCCATCTTCTTTTCTGCTGATTCACTGCTTATGCTCTGTGCTGCTGTCACTTACTGAGCTTAGGGACCCACTCACAATATACAGTACACATAGAATAGAAATGTCACAATATAAGGCTGATTAGTAATTAATACAGATAATTACTACATGGCAGCACGGAAACCAGTGCAATTAGCATCAGAATTTAATAATAATTCATATAGAATCAACTTCTATAACAAGTGAATAATAGATCTGCTTGATATTACAGATAGCCCCAAAGCTTAGCTTCTCAACAGCCCTGTAGCATCAGCTTTTATTACAGGGGAAGCTCATTTTATGCTGGATAATTAGTGACGAGCCCTAAGCTTAGCTTCTCAACAGCTGCTCAGAGCCCACTGAGCATGTGAGTCTCGCAGACACTTTCCAAGATGGTGACCCCCTGTGACAAGTTTGAAGTCCTGGATCGTTGCTGCTATTGACAAGCTGAAACTTTAGGCTGGTGCAATAAGTTCAGTATGTACAATATGCCATTTTAGCCATATTCATTTTTAGGGTTTAGTTTTCCTTTAAGTTAACTTTTTTTTATGTTAAATGTCTAATTCTAAGCAACTTTTCCATTGGCCTTCATTTTTTTTCTTTTTTATAGTTTTTGAATTATTTGCCTTTTTCTGACTCTTTACAGCTTTCAAATGGGGTTCACTGACCCCATCTAAAAAACAAATGCTCTGTAAGGCTACAAATGTATTGCTATTGATACTTTTTATTACTGATCCTTCTATTCAGGCCTCTCCTATTCATATTTGTCTCTTCAAATCGGTGCATGGTTGCTAGGGTAATTTGGACCCTAGTATCCAGATTGCTGAAATTGCAAACTGTAGAACTGCTGAATCAAAAGCTAAATAACTCAGAAAACACAAATATTAAAAAATTTAAACCAATTGCAAATTCTCAGAATATCACTCTCTACATCATACTAAAAGTTAATTTAAATGTGATCAACCCCTTTAAGGGCAAAGTATAATCAACACCAAAGCAGTAAATGTAGATAAGGCTACGTTTATCGATTTCTCTATAAATATATACGCGTGACTCCACCTTTTCACTTCTGTTCTGTCGGTAGTTTCCGGCTCTCTGGAATGTGTGGAGGGTACAGCAATTCATGGATGGCTATGCATTATTACTGATGATATTATTATTTTTCAGCATTTCCAGAAGGTTATCCCTCACCAGTTTGACAGCTGCCCAGATAAACTCATTCTGAAGGCATATCAAGTGAAGTACAACCCTAAAAGAATGAAACGGTAAGGAGGCATGGTGTGGTGGTGTGTCTTACTGACCAGAATATAATTCCCATTTCCAAAGCTCATTAGACAATTATTTTCTTTTTTTTCCCTTTACAAATTACTGGCACGGCCCCATATATTGTGTTCAGTACAGTTTGATTTCCAGGAAGCAGTAAACATTATTACAAAACTAAAGTGCATTGCGTGTGTAACCCCTTTTTGGCCACCCCCCTGTGCCAAAGGTTAAACATCATATTTTTCTTACCAATGCAGGTCCTGAGTCCCCTTTGTAAGGTGAAAGGGTACTGGGAATTACCTCTCATGGCAGTGCCCTCCACCTAATGGGATCCGGGAATACACCTGCTGCTGGCCCCATTAGGAAAACATTCAAACACACAAAGTACCGTGTAACACATAACTTTATGTAGAAGAAAGTCAAAGTAAAATACATTTACATATTTACTGCCCCACCCTGGGAATGTATGCAGTCCTGGCCCTTCGTATCAGGTCCCACAACTCCTTTGGCAGACAAAGAGTCTTAGTCCTTTTTCCCCGAAAGAGTATCATTGTCCCCAGGTAGCGCTACCTGCCCCAAATACCTTTCCTAATGGACAAGATATTGGCTCCCCCGTGGCAGGCACACAAAAAGCCTGTTTCACAAACAGGAGATACGCTGGATCCTTATTCTTTTTCTACCCTCCCTCAGGCACAACTCACCCAGGGGATTCACTCATATGGATCGGCTCCTCCAGAGCTGGAACAGGCATCCACAGCGATGAAGTCCTTAGAAGTACCAGGCTCTCCTAGCCGAGCACACAACTTGCTTTAAACCTTCAGGGTATTGCTCCCAGCACTGTCTATAGCGCAAGCACGATAAACCCCTTTACACCTCACAACCAGCTCTCAACGCTGTCTATAGCACACTCCCAGCACTCTCCATAGTGCGAGCACTCCAGATTTGGGAATCAGGAGCTCCTTTAAATTTAAATTTGGTATGATGTAGCCATTCTATAACCTATTAAAAGTTAAGTTAAAGGTGAACCACCCCTTTAAGCAGATGAGGGTTAATAGTGTGAGTAGTATAAATAAAAATGCTTTTATCCATTGCTTCTTCAGACTGGAGAAAGAATATGCTGCCATTAAAAGCAAAGAGATGGAGGAACAAATTGAAATCAAGGTGAGTACCTTGGATCTGCGTATCCTCGTTTTATTTTTGTATATGTATGAACCTTCTCTGATTTGAGGTGTGTCATTTAGTCTGTTGACAGTTGAGGGGGTAAGGGACTCCCAACTGTCTGGAACACAAAATACTACCCTTATGAAAGCAATATATATGACAACCCTTCTTTTCTCATCTTCTCCCCACAGCGGCTGCGCACAGAAAACAGACTATTGAAGCAACGCATTGAAACTTTAGAGAAGGTGAGAACCATCTTGTCCTTTCATATCGGGTCATTCTGTCCAATACCGCTGCCTGTTTCAAGGGCTATCTTAACCTGCGGATAAACACAGGTCGTGAACCCACGCTTGCAAGTGCCTTCTAATGTGCCTGCACCTGCGCCTGTGAACCCATTATTGTGACAAATAATCTCTGTTACACATGAGCTGATCTTCATGCATCCTCTCGTATGACCCTTTTCTTGGGTCTTTTTACGTTATCTGGTCTCGACAAAGATGTGAGTCGAATGTATTGCACCAAATTTTTTTAGTTCCCCTTTTGAATGATATGGGCACATACAGGCATGTGGAGTTGCCCAGTTCAGATTTTTTAATTGATGTGTTAAACGCCAGCCCCACTTGTGCGCCAATAAGTGATCATCTGTCTGTCCTAAATTTCATGATTGGTTACGGTGTGTTTGCTGCAGAAGAAGGGAGTGTGTGTAAGGAAATATGTACCTCTGCCTAATTCTTTCCTGCTTCTTGTAGCACGGTGGTGGTTACCTTTCTCTTTCTTTCCTTTCTCTTCCGGTGCTTCTTTGTTTCCCTGTCTCTCTTCTTCCCTGGTTTTTCCTCTCTATTACTCTCTTCTTCCAATTCACCACTTCCTTGGGGACTGTGCAATCTCCCGTCTGGTAGGAAAGTGCTGCCTTAGCGGACAGGCTGATCCAGGTACCGTTACCTCTATTTTCTCCTAGTTGCCTTTTAGAATACCCCTTCCTTCCTTTGCCCTAATGTTTTTGTCCTATAGATGGGAGCTTTTTCTTTTGTAAAGTAAACTATTTGGTTCTGCCAGTTGAATAGGGGGTTATTTACTAAACTCAGAATGCCAAAAAAATTTGTTGGGGTTTTTTTTTTTTTTAGTATAAAATTCTCATTTTTAGTGGGGAAAAAAAATAATTTTTCGGGATTTATTATACCCCGAGGATGGAAAAAGTCAAAATCTGAAAATCCGGCATCTCAGACCTGCCAAGGTTGTATATAAGTCAATGGGAGAAGTCCCAAAGATCTGCGCTGGTTTTGAACAATATTTCAAAGATTTTGTGGTTTTTGGGCAAAAATCCATAAAAATCAGAGTTTTTGGGTGTAAAATCTGAAAAACTTATTCTTTTAGGGTTTTTTCCCCAGAAACAAAATCTTCGGGAAAGTGTATTGATAAATACGGAGAAAAAAACCCGCACGGAATTGGTCAGAGTTTTTTTCAGAAAATATTTAGATAAATTCGAAACTTTGATAAATAGTCATCTTAGTGTCAGATTTTGGAACTAGAACCATATCTTGAATCCTGAGATTCGATCAGATTGATATTCTATAAGGAAACAGATATGCCACATGTCTATGGGTGAATATGCTTTGTATGTATATACGAATGTTATATTGATGAGGGGGCTATTCTAAGAAATTTTGCGGTTTACATTCATATTTATTTTCTTTTTATTCCATGATATTAAGGGATACATGTACTGTTAATATTAATTATGTTACAACAGCGCCACCTGCTGATCATTTCCTGACCAGTCTGTGTAAATTAGAATAGTCTCCTCATCAATTTTATATTTACTTATTTTAAAGGTATTCTTATCCATTAAGACAAGGTTCTGGAAATGTTAAGATAAGGCAGATGGGAGAATAAAAATGAGAGAGAGAGAACACCGGGACTGTTACCAGAATTAATATCACCATACTGTGTCTAACTGTTGCTCCGGCTTTCTGTCACATAGGGTCAGGTGACGAGGGCTCAGGAAGCCGAGGAGAACTATGCCATAAAGCGGGAGCTGGCAGTAGTAAAGCAACAGTATTATACGGCAACTGAGAGTCTGCAGAATGCCCAAAGTCTCATTCGTCAGCTACAGGAAAAACAGGTGGGCTGAAGACAATTCTCATTATTGACAGAAGACTTGGTGTAGTATTCTGAATGTGCTTTGCTACTTTTATAGTTACATTTATCCCACATCTAGGGGGACACAGGGACCGTGGGGTAAAGGACCCTCCCATCAGGAGGCAGGACACTGATGACATCAGAACTTTTTACTCTCCTACTGTCCCTATATCCCCTGCTACCCTGTAAGGGGACCAGTTTTTTCAGTGTCCTCAGTCAGGAGGTTAGGATTCAGCCTCTAGGTAGGCTAACTCAAGGAATCTTCGGTCGGTGCTAGCACTGACACCTGGGGTAAAGCCATGCCAGACCTAGTCTACTACCATTGGGCAAGCCCCCGACGTGGGATTTCCCAGGCAATTCCTTCAGGAAAAGATGTAGGGGCCTGTGGCAAGGGGTACGAGCCGAATGCTCCACATCAGAGCTCACCCACCACCACGTAAGTAGAAAGAGCTGAGCCGGGCTTAGTTGACTGACTGCTGTCTGTGCTGCTGCCATGCCGACTCACTAGCGACGCACTTGTGTCCAATTGATCGCTCACTGTGGACTAGTGACGTCCGTCTTCGCATGCTGCCTTCTTGCACTTACTTCGCGCCACTGTGTTAGAAGTGTTGACTGCTGGAATAGGCGGCCTTTTTTGCACTCCCTCTGCACTCTTGCGGATCCACACGCAGCACCGGTTACATCGGAGCGGCATATCCTCCATTGTCTGCGGGTAGACAGTAGGTAGTTGGTAGACAATAGCGTTAGCAATCTCTCCTCATGGCGGAAGGCAGTGGGGACCTATTTAGTAGGGGGGACAGACAGACAGACAAGCAAAACAGTCACCTTTTTTGCCTGCTCAAGATGCTCTTTCAAATTTATGGAGGGCCAAGTTGATCCACTCTGCTCTGCTTGTAGCCTTACCCAAGACCATACATCTGGGGTTACAGATGTTGTTGCTGGCACTAGCCCATAAGGATAAGTGGCCAGGGGACAACAGACCACCCAAGGCACTTCTGAAGCGCCAGGATGGGCCATCACACTGTCTAAGTCCCTGTCCAGTCTGCAATGCATTCCGCAGCTGGCATCTTCTATTGACAAAATGCTGGAAAGGATGGCTCCCTATCCATCCACTAGTTCCAAGCGCAAGAGGCCTTCACAGCATACTGAGACTCCACTTAAGAGTTCTCCCATGCTCCCTTCTTCTGAGGAAGAAGTTAGTGAGGGGGAAGTGGTTTCCTCACTCTCAGATTCTGAATCGGGAGAGGAGGATTCTATGGTCAATGCATCCCTGGGGTTGACAGTCTCATTAGAGCGGTCCTGGAGACGCTTCACATCCAGGAGGGGGAAACAAAACAGAACACCCCATCTACCCTGTTTAGAAGACAACGCAAATCTGCTGTGGTCTTTCCAGGCCACGAGCAATTACAGGCATTAATATCGGAGGAATGGCAGCACCCTGACAGGAAGTTTCAGGTTACCAAGCATTTTGCCAGACAGTATCCCTTTCCCAAGGAATCTGTTGAGAAGTGGGGCACACCACCATTGGTTGAAGCCCCAGTACTGCGCCTATCTAAGGCTACCACGTTACCGCTCCCTGACGCCTTGGAATTCAAGGACCCTACGGATAAAAGGCTTGAAGGGCTTCTTAAAGCTAATTTTGTTTCCATAGGATCGGCCTTGCGCCCTGTCCTAGCGTCTGCTTGGGTGAGCCGGGCAGTAGAGACATGGTCAAGTTCATTACTACAGGCCATACAGGAGGGCGGAACGAGAAAGCAGATAACCCAGTTGGCATCCTACATACAGGAAAGAAAATCATTTCCTAGCTGCAGCATCCCTTGATGCAGCAAAGTGGCTAAAACTTTGGTCGGCGGACCTTAGTTCCAAAAAGTCCCTTATTTCCATTCCCTTCCAAGGATCCAAGTTATTCGGTGACGAGCTGGATAAAATTATTTCACAAGCTACCGGTAAGAGCACATTGCTCCCTCAGAACAAGCCAAAATCTGTATTCTCTCCTAGAAACGGGCACTCCTTTCGGAACCAGGTGTTTCGCAATTTCAGGCCCAACTCACAGTCGAGTTCGCAGACTTCACACAGGGGAAGCTCCTCGTACAGAGGGAAGCCACAGTGGCACAGCCGGAAAACTCAGGCTAAGCTGCCAGGAGACAAGAATGCCTCCTCCTGACTACAAGCGGGAGAGAGAACTCCCAGATCTTATTGGGGGACGACTTAAGTTTTTTCGTGGACACCTGGGCGCAACACATAGACGACCCCTGGGTCGTACAAACCATTTCAGCAAGTTATCATCTAGAGTTTCATCGTCTACCCCTGAGACGTTTCTTCATGTCCAGAGTTCCCTCACCGGGTCAAAAACTGGAAGCCTTTTTGGCCATAATTCGGTCCTTGCAAGCGACAGGGGTCATTGTACCCGTCCTTCACAGCAGAGATTTCAAGGTTACTATTCAAACCTATTCATAGTGCCGAAGAAGGATGATCATTTTGACCCATCTTGGATCTGAAGAAGCTGAACAGACGGATCAAATACCACAGATTCAAGATGGAATCGGTTCGATCTGTCATACGAGCTCTGGAACCAGGAGACTTTTTAGCTTCTTTGAATATTCGGGACGCATATTTACACGTCCCAATTTTCCCTTCACATCAACAATACCTGAGGTTCGCCTTTCGGAACCAGTACTTCTAATTTGTGGCCCTACCCTTCGGGTTGACGTTGGCACCTCGGGTCTTCACGAAGGTCATGGCATCCATGGGGCCTTCCTTCAGGTCCGGGGAGTCTTTACCATCCCATACTTGGACTATCTCCTCATCAAGGCAAGATCCATGAGCCTGGCCGAGCAGAACGTACAACTGACCGTTCAGAGTTTGCAGATGTTCAGTCAATCAACATTCGCAAATCCTGTCTGTCGCCCAGTCAGGTAATGCCTTCCTGGGGCTGTAGTTTCACACAGATATCCAGAAGATTTTCCTTCCTCAGGAAAAACAGATCCGCAGAACAGTGAACATGCTAAGGACCGACTGTCCAGACATGCATGAGGGTACTGGGTCTCATGGTGTCGACCATGGAAGCAGTACCGTTTGCTGCGTTCCACTTGCGGCCGTTGCAGACGACACTATTGTGACTATGGAAGAGGAAGTCTCTCTACCAAAGAATAGACCTTCTTGGAACCATCATGGTTGATAGCCACGACGGATGCCAGTCTCACCGGGTGGGGAGCAACCTTCCAAGGTCGGTCGTCTCAGGGACTTTGGACTCAAGAGGAGTCTGTCTTTCCATTAAATCTTCTAGAGATTCGGGCTATCACACTGGCTCTAAGGTCATGGGAACACCTTCAGCGAAATCAGGCGGTTCAGATTCAGTCGCACAATGCCACGGTGGTGGCTTACATCAACCGACAAAGAGGCACAAGAAGCAGACAAGCAAATCAAGAAGTGTCTCACATTCTGGAGTCGACGGAAAAGGAGAACGTCCAAACATTCCCGGAGTAGTCAAACCTGAGCAGACATCGACTGGATCCAAGAGAATGGAGTCTGCATCAGAATGCATTTCAAATACTGACACTGCATCAGAATGCATTTCAAATACTGACTCTAAGGTGGGGAGAGCCAGAGATCGACCTAATGGCGACCAGGCACAACCCTGAAAGGTGCTTTTCCAGGAGAAGATAGCACTTATGGATGATGTGCGCACATTTCGTCATGGAGTTTTACGCATTACTCCGCCATTCAGACATCCTGTTCCACCTTGGGATCTAAATTTGGTCCTCAATGCTCTTTTGGACAGTCCGTTTGAACCTTTACATGAGGTGAGCTTGGAAGTACTTACATGGAAGACGGTCTTTCTGGTCGCGATTTTGTCGGCCAGACGAGTGTCTGAACTAGGTGCTCTATCCTGCTCTGAGCCTTTTCTGGTCTTTCATGAAGATAGGGCCGTGCTACGCACAGTTCCTGGGTTTCTGCCTTTTATTTCAATGCTGAAATTGTGCTTCTCTCGTTTTGCAACAATCCCAGGAATGAAAAGGAAGCTAGACTACATCATTTAGAGGTGGTCAGAACTCTTAAGGTGTATGTCTCTCGTACAAAATCAATTCGAAAATCTGATACCTTGATTGTAGTACCCTCTGGGTCACGCAAGGGTTTCCGTGCTTCAAACGCTGGATCAGAGAGACACTGCGACTAGCTTACATGGCACGGAAGAAGTCGCCACCTATCAGAATTAAGGCCCATTCCGCTAGGGCTCTGGGAACTTCTTGGGCTCACAGAAATTTGACTTCGGCTGAACAAGTTTGCAGGGCGGCAACCTGGTCCTCCCTACACACATTTGCTAAATTTTATCAATTCAATTACTTACCTGTCCGCAGAGGCAGCCTTTGGTTGGAAGGTGTTGCAGGCGGCAGTAGTGTAGAAGAAAAAGTCTTCCCTTCCTGCTGTTGGATGTCTTTGGTACGTCCCCACGGTCCCTGTGTCCCCCTAGACATGGGAGAAAAGGAAATTTATGTACTTTCCGTTAAATCCTTTTCTCTCCAGTCGTAAGGGGACACAGGGCTTCCCTCCCTGGTTTTTCTGTTATGTTGAGAGATTGTTATTGGGTTATAAGTTTGGTTACTTGTTAAAGAACTGGTCCCCTTCCGGGGTAGCAGGGGATAGTAGGAGAGTACAAAGTTCTGATGTCATCAGTGTCCTGCCTCCTGATGGGAAGGTCCTTTACCCCCACGGTCCCTGTGTCCCCCTTACGACTGGAGAGAAAAGGATTTAACGGTAAGTACATAAATCTCCTTTTATTTCGGTAACTTTAGACTAGACCGAGAGAAAGGGAGAGACCTGTGCCACAGTCAAAAAATAGAAGCCGGCTACAAAATGTTGCTAGGCTGATCCAGCAGGAAGTGGATCACACTGCCCTACACGATTCAAAAAACAGTCTTCCTCAGGGACACAAAAGTGTAAATAAAGGCAGCCTTTGTCCCTGAGGAAGACTGTTTTTTGAGGTCAAACGCGTAGGGCAGACACTATGATTTTGCAACTGTTTTCTTTTTTGGCAAATAAATGCTTTTTTTTTTTTAATATAGAGTGTACGATCGACTTTCTGTAATTTTAAAAAAAAATAGAAGCAGCACTGAGCATATTCAAACAAAATCCATATTATTTCTGAGAGCGTACATGAGGTTTATTTGACTTTCTAGACTGATCCACGTATAACGGAGGAGCTTGTGATGCACTTGGAGTCAGAGCTGGAACAGTCCAGGCTACAGGAAACGGAGACCCTGGGAGCCCTGAAGGAGATGCAGGACAAGGTGGTGGATTTGGAGAAGGTGAGGCACCGGTAGAACTGGTTACTCCGCAGGCCGTACTTCTCAGTATGGATAACAGAGTAACTTTGCTTATGCTTCCCCTACCCCCAGAGGAACAACGCTCTTCCTGACGAGAATAATGTCGCTCTGCTCCATGATGAAGTACATGCTCTAAGGAAGAGAGAAGCCCATGCTCTGCAGGCCATGCGAGAGGGTCAGCAGCAAGTGACAGAGCTACGAGACCGCTGGCAGGTGAGCTAGATGTCCCTGTCATGACTGGGCTCCACCCTTCCCTCAGTGACTTGGTTACTCAGTCGGCCATATTTATCAAAGAGATCTCCACAGTCCTTTAGAGTAAAATTCTGCCACTCTCCATTCATTTCTATGGAATTTTGAAAGACCATTTTATAAAAGGGTGAACTTTTACTTTCACCCATTGCTAAAAAAAAAAAAATCCCATAGAAATGAATGGAGAGTGGCGGACTGTGGCGATCTCTAACTTCACTCTTTGATAAATATTATCCAATCTACATATTTTGTTGCTCCATAACATAGTCTCATGTCTTTCTCTCTGCAGTCTCTCTCTTCCAAAGGAGGTGGCATTTGGAAGGACTCCCCCCGCAAGAACACAGCTGTGGACTTGCAGGATGAGGCTATGTCGTGCCGCTTGCGTGAAGTGGAGGCTCAGAGTGAAACGCGTGAGCTGCGACAGAGGGTGCTCATCCTAGAGAGTCAGGTGACCCCCGCACTATCCAGTACACCCTGTCTGCACTAGTGTCCAACTAGATTTAGCTTTCATGTGCAAGAGTCAGAAAGAACCAGACTTTCTCTGGTCGCTTGTTTACCTGTGGATTGGATGTTCTTGCTCAGCTTGTTAGAGCTTCTTTGTACACTACTCAGAGTGGAACTATCTCGAAAATGAAAATTTCATACAAGCTTCAGCATACTGAAATAAGGAACTTTGTAAGTACAGGTATGGGATCCAGTATCCAGAAAGCTCCAAATTAAGGAAAGGTCATCTCCCATAGGCTCCACTATAATCAAATAATCCAAATTTTTAAAAATTATTTCCTTTTCCTCCAATAATAAAACAGTATCTTGTACTTGATCCCCATTAAGATATAATTAATCCTTATTGGAAGAAAACCAGCCTATTGGGTTTATTTAATGTTTACATGATTTTCTAGTAGACTTAAGGTATAACGATCTATTATCTGGAAAACCCCAGGTCCTGAGCATTCTGGATAACAGGTCCCATACCTGTACAATCAATTAAATATTCTGCATTGTTTCTGAAATAATCAAGTTTATCTTCACTATCCCTCTCTCAGCATCTGTTTCTCTTCATTCTGTCGTCATGCAGCAGTTGGGTGTCAGCTATTCATTGGCAGTTAGATCCAATACATCTAGGGATGCACCGAATCCAGGATTCAGTTCGGGATTCGGCATTTTTCAGCAGGATTCCGCCGAATCCTTCTGCCTGGCTGAACCGAATCGAATCCTAATGTGCATATGCAAATTAGGGGCGGGGAGGGAAATCACATGACTTTTTGTCACAAAACAAGGAAGTAAAAAATGTTTTCCCCTTCCAACACTTAATTTGCATATGCAAATTAGGATTCAGTTCGTTATTCGCCCGAATCTTTCTCGAAAGATTCGAGGGTTTGGCCGAATCCAAAATAGTGGATTCGATGCATCCCTAATATCTTTTAGGGGGCTTCCTTTCCTAGCAGATGAATTAGATCTCACTCAAATAACTGATTCCAGTACAAACAAATCTAACAAAATAACTGCCTTTTGCACAAATTCTGCATGTAGAGAGACATGATGTCTGGTGATTTTAATAGAGTGAGCTCTAATACATCTTCTAGGCAGAAGGAGCCCCCCTATAAGATATATTGGATCTAACTGTCAATTATTATCTGACACCCAACTGCTGCATGAAGAAAGAATGAAGAGAAACAGATGGTGAGAGACGAATAGTGAAGATAGATTTGACGGTACAGAATTTTTAACTGATTGTTTCTTATTTCAGTATGATGAAGCTTATATTAAATTTTCATTTAGCGATGGTTCCCCTTTAAGATCTTTTGTTTTTGATTTTAAGTCGTTTCACCTTAATAGAATTATGTCCGTACATCATACGTAATCACATCATGGTTCAATCAGAAAAACAGAATGTCAACATCACTTTCCATGTAACTGCGGTGTAAGAAGGACAAAGTGCTGCTTCTACAGTTGTAATTTCCCTTTGTCTGTGCAGGAGGTGATGCATGAAAAGCAGTTATCACGACTGGAGAAGGAGTGCAAGGAGCTAAGAGAGAGGTTACAAAGTGAGGCTGCCCACAGCAAGGCTTTACAGACACAAATGAATGAGGATAAGCGCAGGCATGCTGTTACAGAGTGCAAGGTAAGAACAACACGTCCCTGTACTGTATGTTGGGAAACATTACTATATTGTTTCCTTCCATTTGCCTTTGCAGAAGAACTCTCTTAAAGGAGACAAACCTGTAACATTAAAAAACCCTACCCCCCTACCCTTTGTAGACTCCCCTCCCCCTCCAGCCTAGGTGTTACCCGGAGCAAATGCCCATAACTTTTTACTTACCCCTCGGTGCAGTTTCTGTCCCCTGCAGTTCACGGCAGCCATCTTCTTTTCTTGGTTAAACTTCTGCGCATGCGCAGTTGGAGTAATTTTCCAGTCCCAAACAACTGTGCATGCGCCGAAAGTCACGAAAATTTCCAAAACTTTCAGCGCATGCGCAGTTGTTCAAGCCCGCAAAATTACTTTTACATGAATTTTAGCACATGTGCAGTTGTTCGGGACCGGAAAATTACTCCAACTGCGCATGCGCCAAAAGGTTCGGATATCTTCATGATTTTCAGTACATGCGCAGTTGTTCGGGACCGGAAAATTACTCCAACTGCGCATGCGCCAAAAGTTTGGGATATTTTCATGACTTTCAGCGCATGCGCAGTTGTACGGGACCAGGAAATTAGTGGATTCGGTGCATCCCTTATATCTTTTAAGGGGCTTCCTTTCCTAGCAGATGTATTAGAACTCACTCAAATAACTGTACTCATATTCCAGCCTCTCATTCAAACCACTGTCTGGTTGCTAGAGAAAATTAGCAACTGGATACTGAAATTAAAACTGGAGAGCTGCTGAACAAGGAGAAAATAACTGAAAACAGCATAAAACCATAAAAAATGAGGGCCAATTGTAAATTGTCTCAGGATATTACTTTCTGTGTCATACTAAGGGGATAGTTTATCAATATTCAAATTAAAATTTTTGCCCCAAGTCAAATTCTTATGCACTAAAACTCCTGACATTGAATTATGCTTTCAAAGACTTGTATGTACAAAACTTATTAAAACTCAAAAATGTGTTGAATGTGAAACTTTTGCATCTAAAAGCTGCCAAGTTCATGCAGATGTTAATGGTAACATCTATGGCAAATCTATATCTATAGAAACCTTGAGCTTGATAGAAACCTTGAGCTTGATAGAAACCTTGAACTTGATAGAAACCTTGAGCTTGATAGAAACCTTGAGCTTGATAGAAACCTTGAGCTTGATAGAAACCTTGAGCTTGATAGAAACCTTGAGCTTGATAGAAACCTTGAGCTTGATAGAAACCTTGAGCTTGATAGAAACCTTGAGCTTGATAGAAACCTTGAGCTTGATAGAAACCTTGAGCTTGATAGAAACCTTGAGCTTGATAGAAACCTTGAGCTTGATAGAAACCTTGAGCTTGATAGAAACCTTGAGCTTGATAGAAACCTTGAGCTTGATAGAAACCTTGAGCTTGATCGAAACCTTGAGCTTGATCGAAACCTTGAGCTTGATCGAAACCTTGAGTTTGATAGAAGTTTGATAGAAACCTGCCGCCAGGTCTTAAAACGAGAGGTGCAAGGCGAAAGGTTCTAAACAAGCGAAGGGGCACAACTGTAAGCAAAGTCTTTTGGGCAGAAGGTCATGGTACAAGGTGTAAGACAGAATCGTAGTCAGGACAGGCCGGGTCGAGGCAGGCAGAGAATAAGTGAAGTCAGGCAGGCAAGGGTCAAACCGGAAGATCAATCAGAAGGGATTTAGCAGAAGAGGTAGTCGGTATACAGGCAAGGGTCAGGATCCAGAGGTCAGAATAGTCAAAAGCCAGGCAGGGGTCACAACAGGAATCAAACAGGTTCAAAACAGAATAGCACAAAGCTCAAATAGCACCAGGAACAAACTCCTATAACGGGCAGTGTGAAAATGAAAAATGTCCCTTTAGGTATATTTGAGTTTTCGTCATCACGCCAGCGCGCCGGCGCCTTTAAACCAGGAGGAGGCGCTGCGTGCGCGCCCTAGTAAACCAGCGCCCCCCACTAGACCACCAGGGTAAGTTGTTATTACAGAAACCTTGAGGTTGATGAAAAACCTTGAGTTTCATAGAAACTTTGAGTTTCATAAAAACCTGAGTTTATTGAAAATAGAAAAAAACTCTAACATTATACACATTCAAATTCTGAAAAGTAGGCCTTCCAAAGTTAATTTAAAGGTAATGTCCACTTTACGTAGTAGCATTGTGTTCCATTGGGTGTCCATGTCCTTCCCAGAATAAAGAAGAGGTAATGGCAGTACGATTACGGGAAGCAGACAGTATGGCGGCGGTTGCAGAGATGCGCCAACGCATTGCTGAGCTAGAGATACAGGTGAGTGAGGGGGAACTTTCAATTCATCCACTCAGACAACTCTTCTTTTATAGTTTTTTTATTTTTTTGCTCTGAGTGGTTTCAATTTCGTAAATGCTCTTTTTTAATGTTTGTGTCTCAGAAAGAGGAAGGGATGATACAAGGAAAGCTCAACGATTCCGACTCTTGGCAGTACATCAGGGAGCTGAAGGATCAAATAGACGAGCTCAGACATGAGGTCAGTGTTCCTCTGAGCAGAGATGATTGCAGCTTCAGTTGCTCCTCTCTTGCTGTGGCCTTTGCAACCGAGACACCCCTCTAGTACCCATTTTGTTTTAAATAGCCTAGTGCTCAAATAGCCCCAAGTGCAAAGCACAAGAATGGATGCTAAAGTGGGCACTTTGATAGTATAAACAAAGATAATTGTGCCCATACGTGCTCATAGTAACTTGTGCCCATTCAGTCTCCTATTATTGCACACAACTGTGTATTTAGATACCAAGGAGTCCTGGAACTGCCACCTGCTTGGATCTGTTGATAATTCCATGATTCCCCCCACTGGATCACACAATGGATGCTGCCAACTGATATTACGTTATTAATGTAATTCACAAAAAGTTGAAGCTAATCATAGGCAAGGTGGGGAGAGTGCACTGCACTTTGCACAAAATTCATGTGCCCTTGAGTCTAAATCTTGGGTTTCTGTTGCCATAGGAAATCATTGGGACTCCGCAGTTTCCAATCAAAAGCACACTCTTTTTTACATGATGGGCTGATTATGGTCCAAATGTAATATTTAAGGGCCAGATTATATTAAAGGAACAGTTCAGTGTAAAAATAAAAACTGGGTAAATAGATAGGCTGTGCAAAATTAAAAAATGTTTCTAATATAGTTAGTTAGCCAAAAATATAATGTATAAAGACTGGAGTGACTGGATGTGTAACATAATAGCCAGAACACTACTTCCTGCTTTTCAGCTCTCTAACTCTGAGTTAGTCATTGATTATACGGGGGGCAACATGGGACATAACTGTTCAGTGAGTTTGCAATTGATCCTCAGCATTCAGCTCAGATTCAAAAGCAACGGTTATGACCCATGTGGCCCCTCCTCAAGTCACTGATTGGTTACTGCCTGATAACCAATCAATGGAAACCAATACAGCTGCAAAGCAGGAAGTGGTTTTCTGGCTATTATGTTAATGTGTCGTGTCTACCGCACTCCTGCATTTCACTTCTACTGCAATGGTGGTGACGCGGCAAGGTCCCTTAGCAACAGCAGTTTTTGTACACGTATCTGCACTCACTCAATTCTTTGCAGTTGGGGATATGACCCCACTTTCGCCAACAGTATCAACGTTTCGGGGGGGGGGGGGTTTCACCCTCCCTTCATCAGGAAACAATGTCAAGTGCAACAACCACCTTTAAAACCATAGCCCCGCCTCTTCAGCCACAATCCAACAATCACAGTGGAAACATTTTTTAAACCCTAAGGTGACTCCCATTCCAAAAAGAGTCCCGCCAATAAAGTGCAAGTCCAATTGAAATACAAAAGTCTTTCATATATCAGTGTTGGAAATCCTCACAATTACTAATTTATCACAGGTTTCATTATCATCAAAACAATTACTTGAGATTGTATCCTGATGAAGGGAGGGTAAACCCCCTCCCCGAAACATTGATACTGTTGGTGATATTATAATAAAAAGAGGGGTCACATCCCCAACTACACAGAATTGAGTGTGGATCTGTGTACAAAAATTGCTTGCTATTATGTTAGACATCCAGTTACTCCAGCCTTTATACATTACATTTTTGGCTCACTAACTATAGAGAAAAAACATTTTCCTATTTTGCACAGTTTTTATTTTTATAATGAACAATTCCTTTAAACTGATGATGTCATCACCAGACTACATGAGTCCATAACTGATGAAAAACATTCATTTGTATATAATACATTTACCCTAATGCGATTTTGTGTTTTATTCATTACAACAGATTCTTCTTCTTCGGGACCACAAACCTTATTCTGATCCTATCACTTTTGATGGGCTGCACCTCAATTCTCGCTCAGGACAGGGAGATGAAGATTCCCTTCCATCGTCCGATGAAGAGTTGCTTTCCCGGCCCCTCGGGGCATTGCAGGATGCTTTGTACACACACTCTCCCCACAAGACCTGTTTCTTGAGGCCACTTCGAAGTTCTGCAAGCACTGACAGTGATGAAGGAGCAGAAACTAATGGAGTCACTCCAGATACTCCCCCCGATCCCGCTGAGGAGGAATAACATTGACAGGAAGAGGGGGAAGGGAGGAGACTTTTTGTAAAGACCTTTCTTAGGATCAAAGCTGGTGGAGCGGGCAAGTACTGTTATTTTCCCCTTCCCTAACTCAAACTGCCCCTTAACTAAAAGTGTGCATATCTCCAGCAATCTACTCCATGACCTCTGAAGAACATGTATTCAGGAGTGTTATCTGCCCCCTTTCCTACTGCTCTGAGAACTATTATCCCCGAGCATGGAAATTAATTTCATCTACTTGTCACTCATCAGGTGGGGAACAGAGGCTAAATCTGTCAGACGATTTCTGGGGTCTTTCAGCAGTTTGAAGTGATAGGGGTTGAAAAAAAAAGGCAATGTCCAAAACTACTGATCAGAATACCCTTTGTACTCGTCACCAATCAAACAGCCCCTATAAGACCCATGAAAACTAAACGTGCACTACACACGATGAGTGAGAAACTGATTGGTCGGTATATTCTAGCACCTTGGGCACTGTGTACAGGATAACGTTGCATTTTACTACTTGAAATCTTCAGCGTCGGAACAAAGTATTAAAACGTGGAGTTTGTGTTATGTGTAAACTTTATTTGCTACAATGTGTGATGTTGATAGTGATTGGTACCAATCACCTGGAGTCACAGAGCAAAGGATAACTGTAGAAATCTGGATTCAGAAGATCAAAGGATGACTGCAGAACACTGGATTCAAAGAGAACAAAGGATAACTGTAGAAATCTGGATTCAGAAGAACAAAGGATAACTGTAGCATTCTGGATTCAAAGAGAACAAAAGATAACTAGAAATCTGGATTCAGAAGAACAAAAGATAACTGTAGAACTCTGGATTCAAAGAGAACAAAGGATAACTGTAGAAATCTGGATTCAGAAGAACAAAGGATAACTAGAATTCTGGATTCAAAGAGAACAAGTATAACTAGAAATCTGGATTGAGAAGAACAAAGGATAACTAGAAGTCTGGATTCACAGAGAACTGTAGAATTCTGTGAATTCTGGAGTCACAGCGAACAAATGATAAATGTAGAATTCTGAAGTCACAAAGAACAAAGGTTGCTTGGAATTTTATGAAGGATAAATGAAGAATTCTCGAACCATGCTCCACCTACCTAGCAGCTCATTCCATATGCAGTAAGTGTCTGTAACTAGGTCAGGGGAACTGGCAAATCTCATTGGTCAGAAATGGTTTGAATCCAAACCACCATTCTGTCCAAATATCCGGAAAAGAAAAGCTATTTCAAAATATATTTGGTGCATCAATGTCAGGTCATCAAGCAGTACGATGGAACGTTGTCTGAGTTACATGATCAGTGAAATCCCTAGCAGAAAGCTAGAAAGTTCACCATCTTGACATCCGTTCAAGAAGGGAAAATCAGGCAAGGCTAATGCTTTACACTGGTCTCTCTCTTTGAGATAAAGCCACACGGTGACGTTCTGGTCCAGAAGAAATGGTTATGGATGTTGTATAGAAAGTGAGCGAGTTGGTGGTGCTTATTGCTAGCAAAGAGTCCCTTTAACTAACAACTAATCCTTGTATCCTTCACTGTATATCGACATGGCTGCTCTTATCACTTTACAAGTAAAAACATACAGAAAGTTCGAGATAATGATCTTTTTCTACCAGTGGGTTTGACAGGTCCGTTGTATTTAACGGTATTTAACATGATGTCTCTTCATGTATTCAAGTCCAACCCAAGGTGCAGCTTTGTAGAAGACCGTCAAACCCTCCGCTTATATTATTAGTATGGATACTTAGGATGAGTTGAGGGATGTACCAAGATGGCTGTTAATTAGATGGCTGTTAATTGGATGTTTTTCTGGATCTACCAAGGTGGCTGCATGTGACGTGTCTAGATGGCAGCCTATGAGTGTTACTAGATGTACAAGATGGAGACTTAGCTTGTCACTAGCTTAGCCTAGATGTTAGTAACGGTTTCCTCCACTAAGCTCTTTCAGAGCATTTCAAAGGATATAAAACTTCTTACTGCCAATAGACCTACTCTTGACCCAGTCTATCTATCATATCATTTAAAGGAAGCCTGGTATGTTTTCAAAGACACTCCAGTACAGTGTTACTAATCTTTTCGACACTAAAACCAGAATGTGTTTAATGTGTGTGTATATATGTATTTATATATATATATATATATATATTTATTTCTCGTCATTGTAAATGGTTCCGTGTTGCTTAATCTTAACTGGTCGGCTAATGTTACGTTTGTTGGCGTTCTTTCTTTGTATGATATCCTTGAGAATTTCCTTCTTTTATTTTTCAAGAGGATGCAGTGTATCTCCGCTGTTAGGGAAATGTGTAGTTGTTCTGCCAGTTCTCCGTTTTCCAACATGTGCGGGCATTCCTGCTTGATAATGCTTAAGGGTGGTCCACTGAATGGATGGTCCACTGAATGGTGGTCCACTGATTAGATGGTCCACTGAATGGATGGTCCACTCAAAGGACGCACTTGAGAAATGGTTGAGCCTTACATTCCCACAAGGGAATTCATAGAGGTTATAGATTAGCAACAGCCAGAACAGCCCTTGATTAAAGGAGAACTAAAGCCTAGTAATGAATATGGCTAGAAAATCTGTATTTTATATACTGAACCTACTGTGGAAGCAGAGAGGTTCACAATAATGATCCGGGTCTTCAAAGTTGTCTACAAGAACTTGCTGTCTTGGATTCTATTAGGCCATCTCTTGTGTGTCGGTGGCACTGCACATGCTCAGTGTGAAAAGTTGAGCATGGGGGGGGACATCTGAAATCATCAAGCAGAAAATGAGGGGTTTCTTGTCATAGAAGCTGACGCAGAACACATTAGTTTCTGAGCTGCCATGTAATGTGTTACTGAATTAAATTCAGTAAATTCAGCCTTAGTTCTCCAGAACTACAGTGTTATTTTATGAGGGATTTGCTGTAGGTTTCCAAGCTACAAACCTCCGTTGGTAGAAGCTGGGCTATGTCATTTGGAAGGTGCTGTAACGCTAATGTTAAAGGACAATTCTAATCCTAAGCAGACCAGCCCTCCCTTAAATGCAAGGCTCCCAAAGGAAAAAAAGGGCATCTATAGAACGGCATAATGTCCACTGAAAACCTGCATTAGAAAATTGTCCTCAAACTATTTCCCATTCAGTTGTTTCCAGCACGTTCTGCCATTTTATATTACCCTAGAAATGAAATGATCAAACGGTTATTTCTGTATAGTTTAAAAGTATTGTGTTTTTTTTCTGCACCGCTCCCGCTAACCATTGTTATTGCTCCCCCCATTTCTGCCCATGTTACAAAGGTGTGTACATAACATGAAATGTTTTTGTTTGTTTTTTGTGCCTGAAATATATGGAGTATAAAGTTGTTGAAAGAGAGAGATACAGGGGCACATTTACCAAAGGTCTAAGTTGGAGATTCCTGTTGAATAAGCCAAAAACAAGCTAATGCAGTTTCCCCAAATGATTTGCCGATCGGTGTTTGATTCACAATCCTGATTTTTTTTTTTTTTTTTTAATTTATTATATGATGAGTTTGAAGTTTCAGAAGTTTCTTATCTGCAACTCGGATCCAACAAGATCTCATTAGATCAATCGATGTTTGATTCACAATCCTGATTTTTTTAATTTTTATTATATGATGAGATTGAAAGAGTCAAAATTTTCCTCTCTGCAACTCAGATCCAACAAGATCTCATTAGATCAGTGGGAACTGAATATTTTAATTTTGGGAATTAGATATTTGATTTTTTCTGGGTTTTTATTTTTTTTCCTCAAAAACCTATATGTTCAAAAGATTTTCTAGATGTCATCTGACTCCTCAGATGGCTGGAAACTGCATGGCTGGGATTTCAGAAAATGCAGCCAGGTTTGAGGAAACTCCAGATTAGATAATCTATTGGCGTGGCCCGGACTGGCAATCTGTGGGTTCTGGCAAATGCCAGAAGGGCTACTGTATGGTTCCATAGAAAGTTACCATAGAGTGGGCTGGTTGGGGACTGTTTGGGCTGGTAGGGGGCTGTTTGGGCCTCTACGTACTTGGAATGGCAGGGCCTATTTTGACTCCCAGTCCAGCCATAAGCAAGGTTACTCACGATTAAAACCTTTATAATATAACTGAACCTAGGGTTGCCACCTGGCTGGTATTTTACCGGCCTGGCCGGTAAAAATGTTGCTTGATGCCAATGTTATTTATATGGAAAATCTGTAAAAATATAGGAAGGCCGGTATTTTTGTTTTTCAGAAAAGTTGGCAACCCTAACTGAACCCCCTCCAGAAACCTCTCCCCTCTTGAACCGCACCTCCTAGGACCCCATAAACATGGCAATTTCCTCTACACTGTTCTGTAATGCATAGTTGGCTTGCCTGGTGCCATCTTGTGCTGCTTCAGGTCTTCTTCTTGGCAACTAGAAGCATGCACAGTTGAAGCTGAGACAGACCTGCTGCTACATCGCCCAGAAGAGGACCTGAAGTGGCACAAAACGTCGTCCACCAATCCTAATTTGCATTACAGAACAAGGTAGAGGAAACGGCTTTGTTTAGGAGGCCTGAAGAGGTGTTGTTGAGAAGGGGGCCTAGTTATTACTTAGAGTTTTTCTTCTCCTTTAAGCAAGATAATTCAACACAACCATTATAGATAACCATAGATAATTCAAGACAACCATTATAAAAGAGCCCCGATTTTGGTATAATTCCCTAGTATTGCTTCCCCTATCAGAAACAGCAGTGCTGTTATACATCTGGCTGGGATTCTACATATCTATATAACAGAGCCTTCGTCTCAAAGCGCTAAAGTAAAGAAATTCAGTATTGGATAGGGACAGTGTCCCTAAAACATGTTAAAGGGAAAATCTGATTCATTTAACTGCATTAACCCCGGTGCTTTGTATGATATTCTAAATAGATTTATATGTTGATTATATATATATAAATATATTGAAAAGCTTTTCGACCATTCTGGTCTTTATAAAAATCAAGTCGTCGCATATTTTAAGTGTTTAGAAAAATTTATATATATATGTATATTATTTTGAAGTGCAATAAATGCCCAGGTGCGGCAGTATTGGGATGGCTTGCTGTCCAACCAAGTGGACTATAAAGTACTATAAAGACATGATTTAAGATTTTATCCCTAAATGTTAACAGGTTTATATTTATAGTCTAAACGCTCTAATTGTGAACCTCCATTTATACATTGGAACATTGGTGGCGGTGTAAGCACTGAGGCAGCCATAATGATTGGCTCTACTGAGCAGTTGCAGTCAAAAAGGAGACCATCAAGTCTGTTCACATTTGTTGTAAGCTGCCTTTGAACTGCAGTTGGCATGCAAAAATACCTACAGGATTAGGAGAGAAGGCGCACACCCTCAAAAATAGAATACGGGGTGCTCATCCATAATCTCCAAAATTAGCTACTAAATATGATCAGAAATGGATAGCACACCCAACTGAAGAAAAATTAATTTATTACAAAAAAAGGTAAAGGGATACTGTCATGGTAAAAAAAAAAATCAAAATGAATCAGTTAATAGTGCTGCTCCAGCAGAATTCTGCACTGAAATCCATTTCTCAAACTGATTTTTTTAATATTCAAAATCTGACATGGGGCTAGACATATTGTCAATTTCCCAGCTGCCCCAAGTCATGTGACTTGTGCTCTGATAAACTTCAGTCACTCTTTACTGCTGTACTGCAAGTTGGAGTGATATCACCCTCTCCCCTTTTTCCCCCAGCAGCCAAACAAAAGAACAATGGGAAGGTAACCAGATAGCAGCTCCCTAACACAAGATAACAGCTGCCTGGTAGATCTAAGAACAACACTCAATAGTAAAAACCCAGGTCCCACTGAGACACATTCAGTTACATTGAAAGCATTTCTCTCCTAAAGTGCAGGCACAAGTCACATGACTAGGGGCAGCTGGGGAATTGACAAAATGTCTAGCCCCATGTCAGATTTCAAAATTGAATATAAAAAAAAATGTTGAGAAATGGATTTCAGTGCAGAATTCTGCTGGAGCAGCACTATTAACTGATGTGTTTTGAAAAAAAAACATGTTTTCTGATGACAGGATCCCTTTAAAGGTCTTCCTCAGGGGCACATATGAGGAATTAGCTGCCGTTTTGATTTTTTTTTTTATCATTTGTGCCCCTGAGGAAGACCCTTAAGGTTGAAACGTGTTGGGCTCACCAAATATTATTTTGAAATTTTTGTTACATATATATATATATATATATATATTTATTTATTTTTGTAATAAATACATTTTTCTTCAATTGGGTGTGCTATCCGTTTCTGATCATATTTGGAATGCAAAAATACAACAGGGCAGGGGCTGCTGCAATAGGAAGCAACTTCGGCCATAGCGATCACTGTGCTACGTGTTTCATAAGCGTACACCGAAACTCTGAATGTTTCATCTCAAAGATTATGGACTTCTCGTTAACTGGGAGAATCTATTTAAATGGAAATACGGTAGAGTAAAGCGCATCTGTGGCAATAGCCCGGTGCCTGGTGTAGAAATATAACTAAGTGTACTTGTCAGACTTTGCTTGCAACCAAATGTGCCACGGAAAGGGAAAAACGGGAATTGCAACACAACGTTACCTGTCAGACTTGCATGGATGTAAATATGAGCCCTGAGCACTATTGCAGTTTGCTTTCATTTTGGAGAAAAAAGCCTCTCTGCAGTCTTTCTAAGGATTGGGGTTAATTATCTATGTGGAGGCCTCTCCGACAAGCAGCCTCCTCTGTATAAAGCTCTCAATGTTGGGTGCGGTGCCATGGCATGGTGCTTTTTAGTGGCTTGAGGCCAAAACAGAATGGCGTCTTGTTATGCAGTTGCCTGAAGTTAATGTTGTGATATTTTGCAGAGGGTTCTAGTCGGACACATTCTTTTCTTAATACAGCGCAGGTCTTCGACCACAGTTGTTCTGTAGCTGGGTAAGTAATGGTATATTCTGCTGACAAGAGTAATCGCATAATTAAACCAATATTGAAGAAAAAACCAGCGCTCACTAGCACAAGGTTAGACAAAAAAGACAAGAAAAATGATACCAATATAGTGCAGTACAGTGTCGGACTGGGACCCAAGGGGCCCACCCAAAAACATGAGACCAGGGGCCCACTCTCGAGTACTATTATTCTTCCTCTCCTCGCTCAACCTCTATTCTCCTAGTCTCTCTTCTTTACATACTATAATCTATTATTCCATCTATTTAGCCTCTTTGTTCTCATAGCAATAGGGAATGGCCATAAAATAGGCCAAATGTTTAGCGGCATGAGGGGCCACTGACACCTGGGCCCACCGGGAGTTTTCCTGGTATCCCGCTGGGCCAGTCCGATACTGGTGCAGTATTTTGTAATTATGTTAATACACTGCTTAGTGCTTTAAGCGAAATAGTGAACTTAAGTGCCCTTATTGCTCCGCTTATTCAAACTCCACTTGCAACGCCACTCCAAAGCATGTGATGTATTCAAATGGTGGGGTACTAACAAACGTTGAAATGGAAATATGCATTGAGGGAATTATTAAATTGAAGTTTCACCAATCTGCTCCAAATTCTGCAGCTCTATAAAAATGCACTAACAGTGTAAAACCGTAAATACTATATCGCCAATAGTTTAAAATTACACTCACAATGATCTTTGTAAAAATGCGCATGTAACAATTATGAGCCACCGTCTTGCCGCTTTCCCGGTTCTCCAAGCAGTCCGTGCAGATGATAATTGCCGGCGTCTCAACCGCCTCGTGTAACCCTAGGCGCCTGTGGATGACTTCACTGCCCCACGCATTTTTTGTCTCTACAACTTCCTCAAGGGCTCATGCTTTGGAGTGGCGTTGCAAGGGGTGTAGAGTTTGGATAAGCGGAGCAATAAGGGCACTTAAGTTCACTATTTCGCTTAAAGCACTAAGTGGTGTGTCAACATAATTACAAAATACTGCACTATATTGGTATCATTTTTCTTGTCTAACTTCGTGCTAGTGAGCGCGGTTTTTTTCTTCAATATTGGTTGGATTCTACTACAAGTCTGAGGGAGAACAGACATTATTCAAACCGGCAGAGGAAGCGAACCACCAGAGCCTTGACATACCTCTTTAGTCACATAATTAAGACATAAGAAAACCTTTAAAAAAAGTGAATGTAAAATTGACGAGGGGGCTATTCTAGTTGTTTTTGTAATCTACATTCATTATTTATTTTCTTTTTATTCCAAGATATTAAAGGAGACATGTACTGTTACTATGAATTAATCTTGTTACAACAGCACCACCTGCTGGTCACTTTCCCACTAGTCTGAGTAGCCAAGGAAGTGGTCAGGAGAAAGAAAGAGGCTGCTCTGATGTTCTTCTGTTTTAGGAAAAAAATTTAAAATCTTTTCTAAGCAGAAGAACATCAGAGCAGCCTCTTTCTTTCTCCTGACAACTTCCTTGACTACTTGGTGGTCAGACTGGTTGGAAACTGACCAGCAGGTGGCGCTGTTGTAACCAAATTCATTCATATTAACAGTACATGTATCCTTTTAATATCTTGGAATAAAAAGAAAATAAATAATGAATGGAAATTACAAAATTTCTTAGAATAGCCCCCTTGTCAATTTTATATTCTGTTAGTTTAAAGGTTTACTTATCCTTCAAGGCTACTGCTGGTTGGTTAGGTGGTATGATGCGTGTGATTGGCCATAGCAGACCAGTAACTGGTATACGCAATGTAAGGCAAGTTTATGGGTGATAAACCACTTCCCGGCCCCCTGCGTTGATCCTATTTAGAAACCGGTGCCCGATCCGCCCCCTCACTGATATCATTGGAGGGGCAGTAGTGGGGCTTGCAATAGAACAGAGAGGTTGGGGAGTGGTGGGGGATGCGGCCTGTCACATGCTTATAGGGGCAACTCAATAGTGCAGAGCACGAACTGCAGAAGACATTTTCCTAGTCAATGTAAGTGCATGACCCCCTTAGTTCATGGCAAATGACCCCTATTGTATTTGCACCTGTTGCCATCCCACCTTCTATCTATTGTATGCCCCCACTCTGCATTCGCTCCAGATGTTGTTTTCCATTGTTGAAGCACTTTGATTCTTTTCGCGACATTGGCCTCTGCTGGTGCCTTAGAGGAACATGTAATGGCGTTGCTGCTGTACAACAGTGGAGGGCGTAACGGTGCAATTCTGAGCGCTTGTCTAACAGTAGAACTCAAGCAACAAACCACAGATCTTGTCTGCCTTTGTATCACAAACGTGCCATATCGCATACATTAAGCACTTTTATTTGTATGATTTCCTGGTAAACGTTACTGAGACCTTTTTTTTTTTAAGACTTTTTAGACTGATGCTCAAATCACCCTTAATGGGTTTTATTGATGTTGTAATGCAGTAATTCACATGAGTGACTCATGCCGAGTATCCGATTTAGATGTAGTATGGTGCATTTTAGGGTGGTATAAAGGGTCATAGAAGATACTGCGGTATTGACAGGTCACCCATGTTACTCAGAAAAAGGAGACTCACAGCAAATGTTAACATTCTGTATAGTATCACAATACTTGTATTAATAAAGACATTCACACTCTTCTACTAATAAAGCGTCTCTCATTGTGTCCGACTGAATACTTTCCCACCCAAAGCCGATGAGTTGTAGGTCCTCCTCGGAATGTGCTGCATGAAGTCTTTCTTGCTCGTCCCCTTTTTTGTTTTCCAACCAGTGGTCCTGCCTGTGCCTTCTTTAGGTCCACCTCGGATTTATGGACTGCATAAGTGTTATCAACACCGACCAAATGGGAACCTGTGTGTCTGCTTGCTGCTATCACCAACGTTGTTTGGGAATTCAGAACATTTCAGACAGAGAGTAGAGAGCTCAAGATATCAGCTGGCATTCAGCTTGATACCAGACTGGCCTCATAAGAAATATGAACAGTTGAAGTTAAAAAGCATTTACTTCAAATGAACTTTGACCCTGATGTAGGCAGCAGTAGTCTTAAGACAATTTGTAGTGGTCACGGAACGCCTCAGTGACTTCTTTGAATTTTACAATAGAGGGTCAGAATAACTACAATATATTTGCCACCGGACTGATAGAAGGAAAGAGAATGTGCGTATGATAATTGTAATAATTCGTGATGCAGATCACTAAAGAATTGGGGCGACAGACCAAGCAAATCGATCAACTAAGGATCACTATCATGGAAAGGAACGGGAAAACTGCCATTATGATTTATTAGAGAGTGCAGAGAAGCTTATTGATAACATGATAGCGGACTCCTCTGAAGCTTCTTGCTGAACAGAGTTAGATACATGATGCCTGAAGTTCTTGAGTGGCTCCACATTTCACTGGAGATGCAGGAGCTACAAAACACAAAGTGCATATTTACTAATAAATCTGCCATGTTTTCCTCCCACAATTTAACTTTTTTTACCCAGATTTCCAATGCAATTAGACTTTTACCTGTCTTGCTGTGAATAAGCCAGAGTCCAGCAGTCAGCATCACTCCAATGACAAAGGAACAGAGTGTAACGCCAACAGCAGCTGCTATGCTTACACCTTGCACCCCTGGCTCTGCATTACAAGAGAATGTAGAGAATTCTTACTTTAATTCTTACTATATTGATTCTTCGCATACAAATAGATACCTGAAACCTTATGAACTACACAAGGAACCAAAGCTGAGAAAAAGCGTGACGGAATTGTTATTGGCATCTTACGGCTGAGTTAAGAGCCCCTAAAGTGCATCTGATACATCTCAATCAAACTTCCAGTTATAAGTGTTTAACATGGTCGCAGTTGCTATGGAAGAGCAGAAGGAGCTTTTAAAGATATGAAGGTTATGGTGGGGTTAAAGGCTTGTTCTATAAGCTTTATAGTAGGAAAAAGAAGAATAGAAGCTCACTGGTTTTATACGACTCACCAGCATGAGTAGGTAGTGGTGCTGTCTTGTGGCCTGCATACCAACAGAAATAACAAAATGAGCAAACAGCACTACAGATATTTTTCTCTTGTTTCAGAAGGTCTTGCATCGGCCCCCTTACCTGCCCTGGGTTGCAGAAGAGAATTAGATGCTACAGGAATAGTAACAATCAACGGCTGCGTGACTGTACGAACATAATGGGCCATCGTCTTCAATAATGGAGGAGAAATGCTGGAGCAGGTTCCATCTGGGATGGGGCACTGGCAGGGGTGTGTTAAAGAGACATATATCATGATCACATTTAAGATTAAGCATTTTTGAATTCCTGGGGTAAATATGGCCCTTTTTTTTATAATTTGCAACCACCCTGCTGACCTTTTGGGTCCAACTTTTTGACACAGGACAAATTGGCCATGTAATGTTCTGCCCAGAGATCCAGTTTGGCAATGTACATACTAAATTGCCATGCCATGTATGCCCATCATGATTTCACTGGCAAAGGGAAGGCTTGCAGCTGGAGTTAGGGCCATGTATTAAGAGAATGTTACTATAGGTGGGCAGTAGTATGGAGACTTTGGCCCAGATTATATAAATGCTAAACTGTATACGTATAAGGGAAGGAAGAGATAAATAGAAGAGTTCTGGCATTTGATCCAATCACTAGAAATCTGTAATGAGATTACCAGTTTGCTGCTTTCAGCAGAAACTGCCGTTTTCATATACCTTTGGAATATTGGTGCCTCCATCGCGGCACAGGGAAGGGTCTTGCACACAAAATGCCACGTGGCAATGCAAGAACTGTATGGAGTGGTTGTAGAAGGGCCCAAGCCTGAAACTGAAGTTCTTCGCAGGCGTGTAGCAAGGTGTGGGTGGAGTCAGGAAAAGAGAAACATCTGGCTTCAAAGGACAGCCATTTGCAAGTAGTGGTTGCTGGGAGTGGTTGAAAGGATCAGAAGATGGAGAGAGGGCACACAAGGAGAGGAATAAGCCAAGATATGGAGGAGCAGATGCAAGTGATACCTGTGGAGAAACGTGAAGAGACATTTTAGCTGTTTTTCATGAGACCAACAGGCTATAAAATAATGTTGTTTCATAAGTATGGAACTTCTAGGCCTCACCAGGAAACTTCAAGCAACTTGAGAAAACAAAGCATTGTGTATGTTTTCTCACCAGTGGTTTCCAATATTGCTAGTTGGAAAGTATTTTCGAGTGTTGGTTGCCTGTGGTACACCATTTATACCGCAGGCAACAAATCTCCCCTTGTGCCATTGCAGTAGGCAAAACAGGCAAAAAGAATCCACACTGCCCCAAAATATTGTGCATCATATTAATCTTGGTGTACTTTACGCATTTAATTAATCCTGCTTCACTTGTTACATATGGCCAAATAAATAGATTTCTGTCAATAGTCCCCCAGTATCATTGTTGCATAACCTTCTTTAGGACATTGGAGAGGATAAGATACTGTAGATACTGATCTTACCTCGACCTGGACTCTGCTCCCCATGGTGACGCTGCACACTCCTCCGCGCTCACAGTGTACGGCTGGGCCACGGACCTGCATCTTGGCAACACTGGCTCTAAGGGAGTGCTCTAACCCAAGGCGAGACTTGCAGGGTGACTAACACAGATGGAAAGCAAAAAGTTTGTCCTTACTCTACTTTAAATACTTGCATTCATATACGTAGACTCACTTCTCACTGGAAACAAACAGATGAATACATCTTATGGGATAGTCCACTGCATTGTTACTCCTACACTTGTATGAATGCACATGGCTGCTATAGGATTTCCAGTGGGCAGTAGACTAAAGACTAAATACTCGGGAAGATTAAAGCTGCCGATATTGGTCCTATAGACCGAATTGGCATCTTATCTGCCGCGTGGGGCTTCTGATGGGTTACCCCGATCGATATCAGGCCAAAAATTGGCCTAATATTGATCGGGCAGGTTTATTTTTCCTGTGATCGAGGACCACATTGGCTAGTTGATGCAGTTCTACCACCCGTCTGCATCCATCCTCTCTGTTGTAATCCAATCATTTGACCCTGGGGCCAAATATTCTTATTGTGTATGGCCAGATGAGTCAGATCTCTGCCTGCAGAGAAACACAGGCTAAGAACCTGCTTCTCCACTTCTGCCCGATGCAGCTGCACCTGAAACATTGCCTCCACTCGGGTGCAGGCTGATGTGGTGATTTTTGCAAAAACGCAAGATTTTGCATGCTGCGCTGAAATGCTTCCAGATCGGCTTATACCTCTGCAGGTTGAGATCCAACTCATCTGGCCCTAGCCTTATATAATTAATATCTAAACAGTCAACACCTGGCTAGTATTTTAAAGCTCATGATGTTAGCAGTAGAGAAAGATAAGATGAATGTTTTCCAATACATGTCAACCCTATGCAGGGTGCTAGATACATGTGTAACAAGAGCAAAATGCACTGAAAGGCATAACTGCACCATGGGGACACCAGGCAGTCCAGGATCCACATGATTAACATTTGGAAGGTAAGTCAACAACATTATTTGGTGGCAAATAATTCACTCTACAATATAAAATTTAATTTGTGAACCAAGTGTATTTTTTTAGTTGTAATATTGGTGTGTAGGCTCCATCTCAGGTCATTTTGCCTGGGCATGTGCTTTCAGAAAGAGCCAGTGCTGCACAATGAAACTGCTTTCAGATAAGCTATTGTTTCTCCTACTTAATCAAAAACTGAAGGAGTCACAGTGGGACTTGGATTTTTACTAATGAGTGCTGTTCTCATATATACCAGGGAGCTGCTATCTTGTGTCAGGGAGCTGTTATCTTATTACCTTCCCATTGTTCTGCTGATCGGCTACTGGGGGAGGGGGGGGTGATATCACTCCAATTTGCAGTGCAGCAGCAAAGAGTGAATTAAGTTATCAAAGAACAAGTCACATGACTGAGGGTACATGGCAAACTAACAACATGTCTAGCCCCATATCAGGTTTCAAGATTAAATATAAATGATCTGCGGGAGGCGGTTCTGGAAGATTAGTTACCCCGAAGAAGAGGCGATTTATCGCCGGACGACTAAATCTCCCCGAATCTGAGCGTGTCTCTGCCCTAAAAAATGGATTTCAGTGCAGAATTCTGCTGGGGCAGCACTATTAACTGATTCATTTTGAAAAAAAATGGTTTTCCTTTGACATAATCCCTTTAAATAACGGTCTTCCTCTAGTCAGGGATGTTTATCCCACTTTTTGTTGCCTGAGAACAGCAGTAGTCAAAACACTCCCTGTACAATAGACCTACTTTGATATAAAATACACAAACCCATCTGGTATATTGCCATACACACCATGTTTACTTACTATGGAAAAAACGAAAGTGAACAGTCTTGTGCATTGGTTCCTTCCCATTGCAGTTCAGTTTTCAGAGGGACCCCCTTGGTTAGTGGGGCGTCTATGGCCTATTTAAAGCCCAATAACAAAACCAGGGAGCCGACCCCAGACTGTCTTGTCAAGAGGCAGAGCCTGGCTAAAGGCTATTTAGTTGAAAAGTAAAGAAAACTCTAGAAGGTTGGTGGAAACAATTCTTAACTCACTGCACTCACATCATCACCCTGTGGGATGGCGGCCATCTTGTCGTGGTGACACATGACAGAGGATTTGGCAAGGTGCGGAGTCTCTGAAAGCTGCAGAGCCTGAGGGACTTCAATATTGACCCAAGGAGGAGGAGCTGGGAATGGAAGAAAACACAAAGCTGCTCTGTTTTTATGACAGCACTTGTAGGCAATAAATATCATCTATGAAAGTATTCAGCAAACAGATAGAACACATGAACGTGTGCAGTAGATCTCTCGCCCCGGCTGGTGCAGCAAACACTGATATTCACATAGTCACCAGTAAGGCAGATTTTGTTCCCATTTCAAGGTCCCAGGTAACAGTCATATCTAGTGTCCCTGGGCAGCAGAGCAAGAGGATTAGCAGAGCATTGCCCCCTCCTCTGAGCAGAGCGTCTGGCGGGGCTGGAGTCAGAAATATGAGCCTTCATAGAAAATCTCCTACTAAACACACACAATGACTCTGTTTCAGCACATACAGCTGAATGTATGTTCATTTGTTATTCCCCAAACAGCAGATATAAGTCAATGTTAAACTAAAGAACAGAGGAACGTTGTCTCCTGGATCAAGAACCCCACCAGATGCCCCTGCCTTCTTCTAAACACTGGCACTCTGAGGGATTTAGAAAGCCTTGAAACTCTTCTGCAATTATTGCCTGACACCAAATAAGCCAATACTTTCCCAATTTGACTACGTTTGTGCTTTCCCCAATCAGACCGATCCAAATATTTACCACCCAGGCCAAGGAATGGGTTTTCAGCAGACCCATTAGGAAATAATTGCATCAACAGTTCAATTCAGTTGTCAACCAATAGTATATTTAATGGAGAACTAAACCCTAAAGTTAAAAACCCTACCCTACATACACCCCCCTCCCTTCTCCACCCCAGCCCAAGTGTTACCTCGGGCAAATGCCCCTAAATCTTTACTTACCCCTCTGTGCAGATTCTGTCCTGCAGAGTTCACGGGCGGCATCTTCAGACACCGGTAATCTTCGGAATGAGCCCGGCACTTTGACAATTTTTGCGAGTTTCAGCACTTACTTCCCGAAGATTACCAGAGAAGAAGATGGCACCGTGAACTTCGCTGGACAGAATCTGCACTGAGGTGTAAGTAAAGACTTATGGGCATTTGCCCGGGGTAACACTTAGGCTTGGGGGGAGGAGGGACGGGGGTCTATGTAGGGTAGGTGTTTTTAAACTTTAGGGTTTAGTTCTTCTTTAGGTGTTACCTGTTGTGGAATAAACAGTTCTCTGCAACCTACTCTCCATGTCTGTGCTTAGCCCCCCTCCAACAGATCTAAATGTCTAAACCCAGGGCCACCATCAGAAATCACGGGGCCTTGCCAACTACCTTTTCTGGGTCCCCTGGCCTTGCCCTTCCCCGCCACTGGCCCGCTCCAGGCCCCCCCCCCCATAAACATTGGTGGCCAGCCATTCCCCATTGATGGTCAGGGACCCCACAGAAGATCTAAAAAAAAAATATTGGTGGTCAAGGCCTTACATTTAAAAAAAACATTGGTGACCAGGGGTTTGATGAAAAAACATTGGTGTTCAGGGAAACTCACGAGTCTGATCTTCTTAATTCTCTCTGCAATGGCAGCTTCCTCGGCAGCTTCTGCTCCTTTTGATGGATTTGGGTCTTTGGTGGCTTTGGCTCTTGTTCGGCAGCTTCTGCTACATCGCTTTCACTCAAGGGGGGGCCCAGCTAATTAGGAAAATGCAGCACAGCTGAGTCCCCATTTAAATTCTAACTCTATCGGGCCCGGGACTACTGTACTCCTTCAGATAGTGGCCCTGCCTAACCAGGGCTGTATTTAGGTCCGATACCACCCTAAGCAGCGGACCGAAACACACCCCCTGCGCTGTGCGTGTGATGTCAGCACAAGTAGGATTGCCACCTGGCCGGTATTTTACTGGCCTGGCCGGTAAAATGATGGTTGATCCCAATGTTATTAATAGGGAAAAAAGATAAATATATAGGAAGGCCGGTATTTTTTTCCAGAAAAGGTGGCAACCTTACATGCAAGTGATGTCAAACACACTCACGTTGCGGAAGTGATGTCGCTAAGTCTTTATTAAGAACTAAATCACCGAAACTCCGCTTGCGCTCCTCGACAGGGCAACAATCCATCGTGCGGCGCCCGATTTCTCCTCCCTGGTTATCTCCTATAAAGAAGGCAGGGAGGAGAAATGGAGCGCCGCACAATGGATCGCCGATCACCTTTTCCGAAGAGGAGCGCAAGCGGAGTTTCTGTAAGATATTTATTAATAAAGACTAAGCGACTGTAACGTTTTTATTATGAGTTGGCGTCTTTTTTTCGTAGCATACTAGCGAATTTTTAAAAAATGTTTTTGCTGTTTCTGGTGCTTTAAAAAATAAATTCGTAGTCACCCTCAGTTAGGGTTGCCACCTTTTATGGAAAAAAATACCGGCCTTCCTATATTCTTGATGTTTTTTCCTATTAATAACATTGACATAATGCATCATTTTTACTGGCCACGCTGGTAAAATACCAGGCCAGGGCGGAGTATCGGTTGGTCTGTATGCCTACTTTTTTAATATTTATGATGAATAAAAAGTGATTTTTTAACTTTGAGAATTGACTGGAAATATATCTTTGAATTTTTGAATCAGGTGGCAACCCTACCCTCAGTGCCTTAATATAAATACACCCCTGGGCCTAACCCTATCCCATCTGAGCAATCCTGGGGTTAAGGGACAAAGGAGGACTAAGCACCGAAGAAGGATGGAGGAAAAGAGACTATAAGGAGGGTTGAGAAGTAGGTCGATGAGTTGGGTAGGTTGGGTCAGGTGTATGGAAAACTGTGGAATGACTGAGCACTGACAGTCTGATTCTGATATACACATACAGGACAAGTATTTGGTAATATGGCCCTCACACCCTGCTTACCCCACTCAGCTCATCAGTTAGTAACACATGTCTCAGCATCCCCACAGTATAAAGTCTAATCTCACTGTGCACTCACATCATCCACTAATATATACCCGCCCTTCTTGCCCAATATCACCACCAATCACATAACAACATTATACAGTGGGCAGGGCTTCTGATCAGGACACGTGATCCCAAAATCCAATGTCTGCGTTGCACAGATACCCACCTGCCGCCAGTCCTGCACACATGTAGAACAGGAGATACATCTCGGGCCACGCGCATTGGCTGGGACGATGAGAAACTGGATTGTCCTGCAGAGAAAGAAAGGACACACTTACCAACTGCAACTGTTAACAGAAAGAACTAATACAGAAAGATACAGATTCACTAGGGCTGGATTGGCAGGTACACCCTGGGCCTGACACCCTTCATCTCTAACAAAGGCCACAAATCCTACAACTGCACCATTAGCCCTTGGATAGTTCCAGTTACCTGTCCAAGCAGAGATGTGTTGCTCTCCAGCTGATCTTTCCTTTATATAGAGAAGAGAGAAAGTTCAGATTACAGAGGATTGCTTTAATCCCCCAGCCATTCCAGTGCAGCCTTCACCCCATTCAGAAGAGCACGGCATTGTCTCTGCCCTTCATCCCTTTCCCCTTCCCAACTGGCGCGGCGCATATATCCTTCACCTCCACAAGACACAATAACTCATGTACCTGTAACCACAGGGATCAGCTGTCCTTGCAAATACTGGGAAAAATAACACAGAATAATGCATTAAAAAATGTACAGTATATATTGTCAGGTGTCTGGTCTGGGGAAGTGTATCACTTGTTCTTCATTATAGTATTTCCTATCCAAAATATGCTGCAGATACGATAGTTCTTTGTATCTGTTTCTAAGAGCAAGTGGCAAATGTCAACCCATAGAATGAATTAGTAGAACAGAGTAGAGTCCTTTGCGGGTCCATTTTTTGGAACCTGACCCGACCCGGACACGCAACCCGCATTCTTACCTGTTTGGACCCGCTACCCGACCTGACCCGTAAGTACCTTATCCGCAACCTGTTCCCGCGACCCGCTGACCATCAAGAATCAGGAAGTGCTGTCATTGTAAACTGGAAGTGACATCATCGCAAGTAGGCGTGATCAGAAAAAAAGGAGTAAACCAGGAAGTGCTGTCATTGTAAACCGAAAGTGACATCATCACAAGTAGGTGTGATAAAAAAAAAAAGGAGTAAAAATCGCTGCTGAGAAGACCCGCGGCCCGACACACAACCCGCAGAATTGCCCACCCGCGTCTATACCCCACTCGGAACTTCTACCCACAACCCGCAGGGTACCGCAGGTTTTTGCAGGTACCCGACCCGCTGCAGGACTCTAGAACAGGGGTCCCCCCAAATTTTTTTTTACCCATGAGACACTTTAAAATGTAACAACACAAGCATGACTTGTCACTTTTGTGACATCATCATGAAGTGGGTCAGGTGCCGGTCTATAAATAGAAGGGGAATTGAGGTCCAGGCTGGGTGCGAGTTGGGAGGGGGCAGGTTAGGGTCGGGTTTGAATTTTTCCACTACACTACGGGCTGTTTGAGGGGGTCTCGTTACTTCCCCACAAGATAAGGAAGCAGAGCTGACCGGCACTCAAACGGATCCACAAGACCATAGATATTCAGTTAAAAAATAAATTTATTGGTAGAAAAGTTACAAATATAGCTGCATCTCCATCCACCCTACGCATTTTGCACCCCTCAGGTGCTTAGTCATGGCTTGTTACTTCTCCACCCTATGCTTAACAACACTTTCAACAAAGAGTATCATCTCACAACTTATTTCATCAATGTACCATTCATGGGATTCTAGGGTTCTCCCAGTAAAACTTTAACCGATATATTCTTTTAAATATAATCTCCCATTAATATTGCATATTCTCGTGTCATTACTTATTATTGCCCTCTGAAGTGTCCAATGGCACAAAACACTTTAGAAAGGAGGAGCTTTAAAATGGGCTTTAAAATGAATGTTGTAGGGATCAACCAATTGGCAATCACCACATCATGACCCCGCTCCCACAATGTGATGGGCACACCCCCCCATCCTGCCCCCTGATGTCATTCGCCCACCCCTGCCCGATCTATGTAGGAGTAGAAGGCGACATCCCTAGCACTGTCCTTTTGGTTCATTTTTTAAAATTTTGGATAAATCTATAGTTGTTTTGTTCTCCAAATAAACATTTCATGTGGGATACTGCTACTACTTGCCTCAACCCCCCACCCCCCAGTTGTGTCTGAGGCACCTGCCTATTCTGCCTACACCCAGTTCTGACCCTGAAACATTGGGCCAGGGAATGTCCATTAATCAATCCCTTTAGTTTGCGGTTAAATTGGCCAGACCAGTTGCACTGCCCTTGTACTTTATCTATATTAGCATGTAGTGCTCCCACAACCCTCTGTGTGTACAGTGAGAGGACAATAAATTCTAATTTACATATTTAAATTTGTAGAAAATCTAAGACTTGTTCAACTGTCAACAAAAAGTTGTCTCTTTCAGTCTTCCAGAGCTTTAAAGGAACAGTTCAGTATAAAAATAAAAACTGGGTAAATAAATAGACTGTGCAAAATAAAAAATGTATCTAATATAGTTAGTTAGCCAAAAATGTAATGTATAAAGGCTGGAGTGACTGGATGTGTAACATAATAGCCAGAACACTACTTCCTGTTTTTCAGCTCTCTTGGTTTCCACTGATTGGTTACCAGGCAGTAACCAATCAGTGACTTGAGGGGGGGGGCCACATGGGTCATATCTGTTGCTTTTGAATCTGAGCTGAATGCTGAGGATCAAGTACAAACTCACTCAACAGTTATGTCCCATTTTGCCCCCCTTATAATCACTGACTAACTCAGAGTTAGAGAGCTGAAAAGCAGGAAGTTCTGGCTATTATGTTAGTCATCCAGTCACTCCAGTCTTTATACATTACATTTTTGGCTAACTAACTATATTAGAAACATTATTTATTTTACACAGCCTGTCTATTTACACAGTTTTTATTTTTACACTGAACTGCTCCTCCTTCACATATATTTTATGAGAAACATTTTTTTATTTTGCACAGCCTGTCTATTTACTCCGTTTTTAATTCCTTTAAAATTCCCATCAAAAAGTTCTAGGATCCAGTGAAATATCCCATTGAACCCCTGGATAAGAACCCTAAAGGAGCTGGAATATAGATAAAGCAAGCGTTAACATGGCACATGCTATTTCCCACTGTAGCCTGGGGTATTTCTTTGCAACAGTTGCACCTTGTTGATATACACTGCACCATTATAGCTTGCGCCATCTGTATATACAGCTCAGAGACTCCGCTCACACTATATATAGGAGGATATGAGCCGACGGCATACCAACCTGCAATAATATCAAGGTCCTGACATCAGCACAGAGAGAAACACTTGGATGCTCACCAGAAATGCATAAAGCACCTATTCTTCCTCGTTGTTGGGCATCAGGCGGCACCCATGGAACCAGAAGCCTTTGCTATCCAGCAGGATCAGCCTGACCTTCCCAAGTTAACGTAAACAGACAGCGCCTCCCCTTTCTGCTTCACTAAAGCCGATCTCCTGGAGAATAACAATAACAAGACTGGGTTGAGCCGGCCCTTCTTCACGTGGATGGGGCAAGAGAACAGGTAGATGGATCAAGCTGACTATCCATTAATAAAAATATAGATTAGGACGTATAAAAAGGCGTCCAGTTTCACGCTCGGTTGCATCTTCTTTTCAATGGAACAATCTGATCTTTCCCAGAATGGCATTGCAGACTTATTTAGGGACTTTAGCAGGGGGAGATCCATACAGATGGCTCTGATAATCATGTATGTTATATATAAACAAATGTGCCTTTTCTCTGTCCAATCAGGAAAGTAAGAGCGTGTGTTGTAAACGCCAAGGACAAAGTAATTAAAATCAATTTATACACATAAGTGATCCCCAACTCATGAGCAACAAGTTGCTCACCAACCCCTTGGATGTTTCTTCCAATGGCTTCAAAGCAGGTGCTTATTTTTGAATTCCAGGCTTGGAGACAAGTTTTAGTTGTATAAAAACCAGATGTACTGACGAACAGAATCTCCTGTAGGCTGCCAGGCCACATAGGGGCTACCAAATACCCAATCACATTATTTGGCACCCCCAGGAACTTTGTTCATTCTTGTGTTGCTCCTCAACTCCCTTTATATTTGGCTCATGGGTAAAATAGTTTGGGGGTCCTGCACTACCACTCAGGAACCAGTACCCTGAAGTATTGCCCACCAGCGATGGGTAGATAACCAGTTCTTGTTTCCTAGTGTAGGGGAGGAATCATATATTCTGTCTTTCCAGACTCCACCTTAGCATGAGGAGAATCTGCCATAGGGCCTGTTTTGGAAGTAGGCGTCAGCATCAAATGTCGGTCTTTAGTGAAGCCAGGGTATCGTAGCCCGTGAATGAGGTTAGCAAGCTCAGTACAACCAAACAGAGTAAGTAAGTCAAGCCAAGTAAGCAAGAGCAGTTCTATTGTAGTGGGGTTAATATTCCCCAGGTGACATCTGCCAGAGTAGGGGCTTCAGTGTGTTAGGGCTCGGGGTAATGAACATCATCTGGGAGCACCACTGAATAGCTAGTGCACTACCTGTGCTGAGATGAACCATTGATGCCTCTTCTACAACTACTGCTGAAACTATTAGTTCAATCATTAAGTGCACAAAGGAAGTTATGGGATGTGAAGGTTTGTAAAGGGATCACATTCCCAAATATGTCCTGGTGAATGGCATTATGAGCAGCATTCAGCATGGCTTTATGAAGGATAGGTCATATCAGACGAATTTGATTGCTTTTTATGATGAGGTAAGTAAGATTCTGGACAGTGGGCGGGCAGTAGATGTGATCTATTTGGATTTTGCCAAAGCGTTTGATACTGTGCCCCACAAACGACTGATTTCTAAACTAAGGTCTGTTGGGCTTAATGAAGTCGTTTGCACATGGATAGGAAACTGGCTACAGGATCAAGTACAGAGGTGGTTGTTAATGGTACATTCTTTACTTGGAGTAAGGTTCTTAGTGGGGTCCCTCAGGGCTCGGTATTGGGTCCATTTTTATTTGAGAAAACATATTTGCGGGCTAGCATATACCAAACAAAACAGTGGAAAACCTGGAACATCAGGTTAACGGTTAGAGGGAATAACGTTTTATTTTCCATTATGATTAAAACAAAAGGCCTTACTTGTTTCGTGCCACCGGGGACACTAGTCATAGGTTAGTAGTGGCCATACACAGGGAGCCAAACAAGCGGATCTCTCCCCATTATGCCCACATTAAGGTAGGCAATATAGGGCTGATCTGATCGTGGGCCCTAGGGCCCAACAATCGGATCAGAATGGAGGCAATACAGACAGTCGGATCACAGGACCCCATCAACGAACAGATGCGGCCATGATCCAACAGGATTTTTAAACCCTGCCTGATCGACATCTCACCGACTTTCAGGCAGATATCGATTGGGAAAGCCCGTCTAAGGGCCCTACACACGGGTCAATAAGCTGCCAACTCTATTGGCCGGTGTATGGGGCCCTTAAGAGCCAATAGGGAATTGGTAGGAGGCATTTACAAACCAATGCTAAAACGCATTAAAGGCCTAAAGGTATTTAGTGTAACAACACAAGGAAAATATACCAGTTAAACAGTTAATTCTGAAAGCTTTAATAGCGATGGGGAGGGTATTGTAAGTAATGTATGAACATTGTGCAGCTCAATTAATTCAACAGGATGTGGCACTTGCAGCAGGTTCTTGACAAACTGCCAATCTGGGCGGCTAAGTGGCAGATAATGTAATGTTAGTCCATTAATGAGACTGCGATAGGCAAATCCATAATGGAAAAGGACCATGGAGTCCTTGTAGAGTTGGGCATAGAGTCACGGGAGGAGGGGGTCATTCTTCCACTGTATAGAGCACTTGTAAGGCCCCATCTAGAATATGCCGTACAGTTTTGGTCTCCATCACTCAAACAGGACATTATTGTATTAGAGAGGGTACAGAGAAGAGCAACTAAGCTGGTGAAAGGTATTGAAAATCTTAGCTATGAGGAAAGACTGGCCAAATTGGGGGTGTTCACACTGGAGAAGAGGCGTTTAAAGTGATACTGACACTAAAAAACTACTTTTTAAAATATAAATGTACATTAAAAGTTACCTATAGGCCATTTTGATCATTTGTTTCGGAGAGGTTTGTTTTTGTAAGTAATTGTTAAAGTTCATCGATTTGTAGAAATAAGAAACAGACCAGGAATCAGCGGTACTTAGTCTGCAATCACCCTTTATTGGTGTATTCTCACGACATGTTTCGGGAGCTGGTCCCTTTTTCACGACTCAAGTCAAAGCTCAGCCGGTCAGTTAAAGTTCTAAAGGTGGCCATAGACGCACAGATAATATCGTACAAAACTAATTTTCGTCCGATATTCGTTGCGTGTATGGTGCAAAAAGAGCCAATATCGGCAGAAGACTTGGACATCAGTCGGCTCGTCGATCGGGCTGGACGGAAAATTCTGATCGGGTGCCTTTGAAGGGACCCAAACATCTGCCATTGTTAGTGCTGAATCGTCAGATACAGGTAGAATTCTATTGTTTCTACCTGTATATCTAACTGTATATCTGACGATTCAGCTCTACACGTGTGTATTGAAACGAACGATCTTTCTTGGAAAGATCTTTTCCAAGAAAGATCTTAATTGTTACGTCTATGGCCATCTTAATACTAACGGACTCCTGCTGCATAAATAGGGCAGCCCCCTCATGGATCAACACAGGCAATCAGACAGGTAATGGAAAAGCATCAGGCTAATACTTTATAGCAAAATGATAAGGAACATGCAAAGCCAATATTATGATAGCTGCATAAAACGTTTTATTTCTGGTGTCAGTATCTCTTTAAGGGGTCATGTGATAACTATATCACCGGCAGTTGATGCCTTTTGTTGAATAGACTGTCTCATGGTTATAAACCACTGGCATTGCATTAAAATTGCAGTTTAACAACATCACAGCTGCTACAGATGCTTCCAGTGAGCGTTACTCGAGGGAGAGGGTTTCAAGTAACAATGCTTTGGCCTTGATGGGATTTAAAGGAGAACTAAAGCTTATCAAATAAGTACTGCTGAAATACTGTACATGATGTTTTGTGCTTCTGTACCAGCCCAAGGCAACCACAGCCCTTTAGCAGTAAAGATCTGTGTCTCCAAAGATGCCCCAGTAGCTCCCCATCTTCTTTTCTGCTGATTCACTGCACATGCTCTGTGCTGCTGTCACTTACTGAGCTTAGGGACCCACTCACAATATACAGTACACATAGAATAGAAATGTCACAATATAAGGCTGATTAGTAATTAATACAGATAATTACTACATGGCAGCACAGAAACCAGTGCAATTAGCATCAGAATTTAATAATAATTCATATAGAATCAACTTCTATAACAAGTGAATAATAGATCTGCTTGATATGAGATAGCCCCAAAGCTTAGCTTCTCAACAGTTGCCCAGAGCCCACTGAGCATGTGCTTGAGTCACTCCTAACAAAGTCCAAGATGGAGACCCCATGTGCACAACTTTGAAGGCCTACGTATTGCTTCCCGGTGCCCAATACTTCCTAGTGCAGCTCAGTCACATTTATACATTGGGTAACATTAATCTGTGGTTAAATGGATTTATTTCTTAAAGGGATCCTGTCATTGGAAAACATGTTTTTTTCAAAACACATCAGTTAATAGTGCTGCTCCAGCAGAATTCTGCACTGAAATCCATTTCTGAAAAGAGCAAACAGATTTTTTTATATTCAATTTTGAAATCTGACAAGGGGCTAGACATTTTGTCAATTTCCCAGCTGCCCCTGGTCATGTGACTTGTGCCTGCACTTTAGGAGATAGAGGGATTTTACTTACCGAAAAATCTTTTTCTAGCTGGCCCGAACTGTCAGTGCAGAACGCCTGGGGTTAAGTATTCACCTCCGGAGGCAGGACAGAAGAATAGAAAAAACTTCAGCTCCACCCTCCCTATATTTAGCCATGCTCCTCCTGTATCCTGCAGTTTCGTCGGTCAGCTTAGTTAGGAATAAACAGAGGAGATGCATGCAACATACAAGAACACATACAACAGAACGTAAAAACGTATCAATAGAAAAACTACACCAGAACTATGCACTCGTGTAACCTGAACAGAAGGGTGGGGCTAATTGCACTGACAGTTCGGGCCAGCTAGAAAAAGATTTTTCGGTAAGTAAAATCCCTCTTTCTCTAGACTGGCCCTCCCTGTCAGTGCAGAACGCCTGGGGACGTCCAAAAGCTGTCCCATAACTAGGGCGGGAAAAAAATCACTACTGCTGTACTGCTGCCTGTAAAACTTTTCTACCAAAGGCAGCAGGTGCAGAATGGAAGACATGTAGTCTGTAAAATTTAGCAAACGTGGACAATGAGGCCCAAGTGGCTGCTTTACAAATTTGTTCCGGGGAAGCAGAATTAAACAGAGCCCAGGAAGTACTCACAGCTCTAGTAGAATGAGCCCTAACTCGAAATGGCCTAGGCTTGTTACTAAGATCATATGCACAATTTATGGTCTCCACTAGCCATCTAGCTATAGTGCGTTTCGTGGCCGGAGATCCCTTGTTGACCCCATGAGTGACTAGAAAACTATTGGTCTTCCTATATGCCTTTGATCTGTCTAAGTAGTATCGGATTGCCCTAACCACGTCCAACTTGTGCAGGGCTTTCTCTTTGGCATTAGCCGGGTTGGGGCAAAGGGATGGTAAATTAATTTCTTCATTAATATGGAAAGCAGATACCACCTTTGGAGTGAATGAAGGAATCGTCCTGAACACTGCCCTATCCTGATGCAAGATTAACCATGGTTCTTTACGGGAAAGGGCTGCCATGTCCGATACCCGCCTTGCTGATGTAATGGCCAACAAAAATGTCATTTTCCAAGTAAGGAACTTCAGTGGGCAGGATGCCAGTGGCTCAAAAGGGGGACCCTGAAGTGCAGTAAGTACAGTAGTAAGGTCCCAGGGTGGTGTGGGGTCCCTGTAGGCTGGCCTGACCTTGCAAACCCCCTGCAGAAACTGAATGATGTCAGGTTCTTTTGCCCACTGGTGTTGGAGAAGTAAGGAAAGGGCTGAAATCTGGCCTTTTAGAGTTGCTAGCGATAACCCTAACTGAAAACCTTGAGTCAGAAATTCCACTATCATCTGAATGGAAGTCTGGTGCCAGTGTAAAGTTTTAGAATCACACCACAACATGAACCTCCTCCAAGTCTTATAGTAGGCTTTTGTGGTGGCTGGCTTTCTGGCCTTCATGAAAATGTCCGTGGCCCGTTGTGAAAACCCTTTAACCCTCCAAATCTCGGATTTAATAGCCATGCCGTTAAATGCAGAATGGATAGGTTTTCGTGTCTGATTGGACCTTGAAGGAGAAGGTCTGGCCGAAGAGGTAGTCTCCAAAGAGGAGCTACTGACATTTTGACAAATTCTGAATACCACGCTCTCCTCGGCCAGTCTGGAGCAATGAGGATCGTCAATGCGCCCTCCCTTCTGATTTTCTGGATTATCCTTGGCAACAGTACAATTGGGGGGAAAGCATAGACTATCCTGAAATTCCAAGGAATGACTAAGGTGTCCACAAACGCTGCTCCCGGATCGTGAGACCTGGCGCAGTAAGTAGGTACCTTGAAATTGTGTTTTGATGCCAAAATGTCTATGTCTGGTCGGCCCCATCGGGATGTGACTACCTCGAACACCTCTGGGTGTAGGGCCCACTCTCCCTGGTCTATGCGTTGGCGGCTGAGGTAGTCCGCTTCCCAGTTGAGAACTCCCGGAATGAAGACTGCTGATATGGCTGGAACATTCAGTTCCGCCCACGCGAGTATGTGAGATATCTCGCGCATGGCTCTGTCGCTGCGTGTGCCCCCTTGTTTGTTTAGGTAGGCCACGGCCGTGGCATTGTCTGATTGGATCCTGAGAGGGAGGCCCTGCAGCTCGTTTGACCAATGTTGGACAGCATTTCTTATCGCTCTTATTTCTAACACATTTATTGGGAGGGCGGTCTCCCTTGGAGACCAGACACCTTGGCAATTGTGGGGTGGAAGAGTTGCTCCCCAGCCCTTGAGGCTGGCATCGGTGGTCACTACAGTCCATTGGTGTAAGACCCAGGATCTCCCTTTGCTGAGGGTCTGAGGTGATGTCCACCATCGTAAGGACTGTCTGACAGGACTGGTCACAGGAATCTGCTGTGTGAGATCGAAGTGATCCTTGTTCCAACAGCAGAGGAAATGATTTTGGAACTCCCTCATGTGGAATCTGCCGAAAGGAAGTGCTTCCAGGGCTGCTACCATGTACCCCAACAATGTCAGGCAACACTTTGACGTGACCGTCTGCTGACAGCAGACTTGTTGTGCATTGGAAATGATGGTATGTATCTTCTCCTCCGTGAGAGAGATTGTCTGTGACGAGGAGTCCAGCCACATCCCCAAAAATTGAATGCGTTGTGTTGGAATGAGCTGGCTCTTTGTCTGATGTATGAGCCAACCGTGTTGCTGGAGTACGCTGACACATAGAAGGGTGTCCTTCTGACTTTGTTCGTATGACGTGGAGCGGATGAGAAGATCGTCCAGATACACGGTAAGTGTAATCCCCATGCGCCTGAGGTGTGCCACAAGGGGACTGAGTATTTTGGTGAACACCCTTGGTGCTGTGCACAGTCCGAATGGAAGTGCCCTGAACTGGTAATGGTCTTCTAGGATCGTGAATCTTAAGTACTGTTGAGATTGTTCCCTGATGGGGATGTGTAAGTAGGCGTCTCGAAGGTCTATTTTTGTCATGTAACAGTTTGCTGTCATTGACATCAGAACTGAACGAATTGATTCCATGCGGAATTTTTGCTTGGATACGAAAATGTTGAGAGGTTTCAAATTGAGGACTGGTCGGAAAGTTCCTTCTTTTTTTGTGACCAGAAACAAATTGGAGTAAAAACCTTTGAACCTCTCTGGAGGAGGAATTTTGGTGATGACTCTTTGATCGAGCAAGTCTGTGACGACAGAGATGAGAGCCCGCAGTTTGTGTTGGTTTCTTGGAATGGTGGACCGTTTGAATGAGCGAGGAGGGAGGTCGTTGAATGGAATGCGATAGCCTTCTTTGATGATAGTTAGTACCCAACTGTCCTGAGTGTGAGTTTGCCAGATTGGTAAGAATGTTTGAAGGCGACCTCCTACCCCTCCTGTGCGAGTGGTGTGTGAGTCAGGTGGAAGTTGTTTTTGGGGGACCTGGCATTCTGGTCTGCCTGGATTGGTTGGACCAGGATGGTCTGCCTTTTTTGGAATCTCCACTGGTTTGGTTGGGGCGAAACGAAGTGTTTCTAAAGGGGCGAAAGGAGCGACTGTGGGACCCCCATTGCCTATTGTATGGTCTACCTTGTTGGTCAGGCCTAGGTCTTTTCCCAGATGGTAGGAAAGTGCTCTTCCCTCCCGTAACCTCCGTTATGATCTGCTTGAGATCCGGTCCAAAAAGTGTATCTCCCGTGAAACGTAGATTAAGTAATTTAGTTTTGGATGCTGTGTCACCAGACCAATGGCGTAACCACAGGGCCCTCCTGGCAACGACGTTGTCCATGCTGGCCTTGGCTGCTAGTTTCACTGTATCCATTGCAGCGTCTGACAAAAAAGCTAGTGCTGAACTGATACGAAATAGTTCTTCCTGTAGTTCCTCCTGCGATTTGGGAGTTTTGAGCAGTTCCTGACACCAGAACCTAGATGTGCGTGCTAGTCCAGCTGCCGCTATTGCTGGTCGAAGCAATGCGGTAGAATGTGTGAAACCCTTCCTCAAGGAGACCTCCATTTTTTTATCCATGGGTTCCTTAAATGCAGCTTCCTCAGTTGGAAGTGTGGTATTTTTAGAGAGGCGAGCAATAGCAGAATCTACCTTGGGAGCTTTGTCCCAAAGCTTCTGTTGTTCTTCTGGTATGGGATAAGTACTTTGGAACCTCTGAGTTAGTGAAAAACGGTGACCTGGTCTTGACCATTCATTTTCGATGACTTGAGACACGGATTTAAACACAGGGAAAGCTCTCGACTTCCGAGGCTGAACACCCAAAACTTTATCCGCTTTTGATGCGGTGGTCGTCTCATCTTTAATTTCGAGTGTGGCTAACATTTCTCGTAACAGACGCTTAGCTATGTCTGGGCCTGCGATAGAGCGGTACTGATGTTCTGAGTCTGAGTCATCGGATGATCTATCACTAATCGAAAGTTCTCCCAGTTCTGGTTCGCTATCTTGGTCAGTGTTCTCATGTGACTCTGATGAGTCAGTGTCTAGAGATAATTGTGCTTTGCGTTTCTTACTAGGCAGAGAGGTCTGACTGATGGATGATTGGATAGTAGATTTAATCCAGTCAAATAGCTCCTCTAACTGAGGAGGTTTGGAGGATGTGGAAGGATTTGCTGATGTGGAAGGATTTGGAGCTTGTGCTTGATCTATATGAGGACTATCTTGTATATCTTGAGACAGTATTTGTGGAGATAATGTTGGAGCCGAAAGTGGTGGTTGTAAACAATCCAAGCATGTACCTTGTTCCCCTTTCCGTAATGTATGTTTACAGACTTTGCATTTTCTGCTTTGGGTGTGAGCTTTCCGCTCAGTAGGTTTTCTAGTTTTAGGTGTTGCTGTACTGGACATGTCCTTTCTAATGTCCTCAAGCGCTGTATCTATATCCATTTTAAGGTATTAGTGTTATCTGTATGAGAAAAACAAAAACTACTTAGTGACTGAAAACTAAGTATCATGAAATTATACATGGTCACCTAGCACTGTTATGCCGTATAATGACCCAAGTATCCCCTCCAGATCCAGCCTAGTATGTGAAGGCCTGTGCCCTAGTATACATAGAGGCCTGAGATAAGGGAAAACACATACGGTTAATAAGAGGTTGAGATGGGTTATTTACCCCTCATTTCCTCCAAATGCCCCCGTTAGTTATCAGTAGCGCTCTTAATAGAGCCTCTAACCTGAATATTCGCCTAAATGTGGCTCAAAGTGATCCGCTGCTGCGATCAGCGCGCCCAGTGAATCCAAGATGTCGGCCGCGTCTGCTGCGCAAGACGCTTTGGCGCCAATTACAATCCGGAAATGCGGCTGCGGTGTACGTGCCTGCTAATCCGGTAAGACTCGTGGGGACTTGTTTTTTGGCGCGGTCCCAAGTTTGTGCTGAGCACAGTCCTTGAGGTGTGTAGTATGCAGTGCGCCTTTCTCTGCCTACATTGCCCCTGATGCAGACAGTATTCATCTCTGAGAGATTTGACTGCGCCTGAATGCACCATCCTACTCATAGCTGTTAGAGTAGTTTGTGGTGATTTGGAACTGTCTATGGACAGAATTACCCTTCTTGCCTGAGAAAAAAAAAAAAAAAACAAATGAAGAGAGAAAAAAAAACAAAAAAAAAAACGACTGTCCTAACCTCCAGCAGGACAGAAGAAAAAAACTGCAGGATACAGGAGGAGCATGGCTATATATAGGGAGGGTGGAGCTGAAGTTTTTTCTATTCTTCTGTCCTGCCTCCGGAGGTGGATACTTAACCCCAGGCGTTCTGCACTGACAGGGAGGGCCAGTCTACAGAAAACTGCTTTCTGGCAGGCTGCTGTTTTTCCTTCTCAATGTAACTGAATGTGTCTCAGTGGGACATGGGGTTTTACGATTGAGTGTTGTTCTTAGATCTACCAGGCAGTTGTTAGGGAGCTGTTACTTGGTTACCGTCCCATTGTTCTTTTGTTTTGCTGCTGGGGGGGAAAGGGAGGGGTTGATATCACTCCAACTTGCAGTACAGCAGTAAAGAGTGATTGAAGTTTATCAGAGCACAAGTCACATGACTTGGGGCAGCTGGGAAATTGACAATATGTCTAGCCCCATGTCAGATTTCAAAATTGAATATAAAAAAAATCTGTTTGCTCTTTTGAGAAATGGATTCAGCACAAAATTCTGCTGGAGCAGCACTATTAAATGATTCATTTTGAAAAAAATGTTTTTTCCCATGACAGTATCCCTTTAAAGACACCGTTCACATTGCAAATAATTATCTTTACCATTTAAATGTTATTCTTGAACCAACAGATGTTTTTTTGTAGCTGGAATATTATTGTGGAGGTGCCATCTCAGTGCATTGTGCCTGATCCTGGGCTTTGAGATGGCGCCAGCACTTCAAGATGGAACTGGTTTGAGACACATATTGTTTCTTCCTTTCTCATTGTATTTCTATATGACACAAGTCATGCTGGGCTTTTCCTGCTTGGGTGCTATTCTCATATCTGCTGCTAGCAATGCAAACAAATCCTTCAGCAGAGGTGTCAGGGAGCTGCTATTTGGTTATCTGCCCATTGTTCTGTTGGTAGGCTACGGGGGGGCGGTTAAAGGAAGAGGGGTGATATCACTCCAACTTGCAGTGTAGCAGTAAAGAGTGACCAGTTTATCAGAGCACACGTCACATGGTTGGGGGCACCTGGGAAAGGGACATCATATCGACCGCATTCCAAATTTCAAGAATAAATATTGCTCTTTTAAAAAAATGTATCTCACTGCAGAATTCTGCTGCAGCAGCACTATTAACTGATGTGTTTTGGAAAAAAAGTTAAAGGGACAGTATATGTTCATAGTGAGTTGACTTGAGCCTAAGGAGCAACATTTTTTGCCAAGCTTTGCTACGAAAATAATGCCCATAAACTCCAATGGGTCTCGCATCAAAAAAATATTGTCGCCCGAAGACTTCAATGCATTTCGGCAAATTTTCAGCAAAGCTAAATCTGTCAGATTCGCCCATCATTACTCTTAACTGAGGGGGTGGACACTAGTGATGTGTGGGTGGGCCCGAAACTCCCAGTTGACCATTGAAACACAAGTTGACCATTCGTTGGGTGGGTTACGGTTGGGTGCAGGTCAGACTGCTAACACCAGCAATTTGGCTGCCTCACTCATACATGATCTTCATGCAAGTGGGGGCGGCTAGTGCTAATACTTTAAGGGAAAACAGGTATTTTTCAAACCGCATTCTGTACTGAAATCCATTTTTTAAAAGAGCAAACAGATTTTGTTACATTCAATTTTGAAATCCGAGATGGGGCTAGACATATTGTCAGTTTCCCAGCTGCCTCCAGTCATGTGACTTGTGCTCTGATAAACTTCAGTCACTCTTTACTGCAAGTTAGAGTGATATCACCCCTCCCCCTCAGCAGCCTAACAACAGAACAATGGGAAGGTAACCAGATAGCAGCTCCCTAACACAAGATAACAGCTGCCTGGTAGATCTAAGAACAGCACTCAATAGTAAAAGCCAAGTCTCACCGGGACTGATTCAGTTACATTAAGAAGGAGAAATAACAGCCTGCCATAAAGTAATTCCATCCTAAAGTGCAGGCACAAGTCACATGACTGAGGCAGCTGAGAAACTGACAATATGTCTAGCCCCATGTCAAATTGCAAAATTGAATATAAATAAATCTGTTTGCTCTTTTGAGAAATGGATTTCAATGCAGAAGTCTGCTGGAGCAGCTCTGATGTGTTTTGGAAAAACCATGTATTTCCATGCCAGTATCCCTTTAACAAGTATAACGGGTCCCAGTGAAAACGAGTTGGGAAAGTCTACGAATGACTGCTGAAGTGAATAACACAGTACACACTCTGGAATGTTGTAGCAGAGTTTATTTCAAATGAGACCCCATCCGCAGAGGAGTCATCCGGACACCATGCAACAGGAATAGTAGAGAGGATATAATAAAGCGGGGGAGGAGAAAATGAAATACACACACACGCACATACACCCACACTCCAACGCGGACTAGCAGTATCTGCTGCATCAATATAATTACAGACATTAAAACCGGTGGGAAATCCCCCTTTGTAAACTCCCCCCATTTTCCACCATTTAGCTTTGGTACAGTCTTGTTGAGTCCTCCCACCTGCTTTTGCAACCCTAGCACCGCCTCCCACACAGGAAGGGGGGGGGCAGTCACATATTGATCTGACATTTATTTAACGGATAATGCATTAAAACTGCATCTATAGTCGCACTTATAAACAGCCCTGCAGCATCACTCCATAACTGCTCCGCTGGAAGACTCCTGAGAGCATCTCTCGACACGATCCACTGCAGAGCACCTTATCGAATATCTCCCAGCACCATATTTCCATATGAGCTCCCACTCTTTGTCTCTCACAGTGGTATCATTCAACAACCTTGTCCCACTTACACATACTTTCCCCTTCATTAGCACCAGCCCGAAAGAACAGTGTCGCTCCTTTGTTCGGTTATTCACATGCTTGATCTTCCTGGTCTCTTACCATACCAGCTAATGGCACCTTGCCTGTTTTTGTATTGGACTTTATGATAGGACATTTCTATCCATACTCCAGCATAGGAGAAAACATCCTCCCCACTTTCCATTACCCTCTTTAGGTCTATTGGATCCCCAGGTGGCAGCACGGAGTGTTCGTTCATTGCAGAGACCCGGTAAAAAAAAAATAAAACATCTGCAGTCATCTTTGAGACTTTTTTTCCTTCACCCATGATTCGACGATAGTGCCAAGAACACAACTTGTATAACTGGCACGCCCTACAAGCAGGAGCAACCAAGGCCAGATTCCATGATCAGCATCTCTTTCTCAAAGTCCTTCACCCTGCTGAGTGTAAGTGCACATTGAGCCTTCATCCTGGAGCAGTGATCCCCAACCAGTAGCTTGTGAGCAACATGTGGCTCTCTAACCCCTTGGATGTTGCTCCCAGTGGCCTCAAAGTAGGAGCTTATTTTTCAATTCCAGACTTGAAGGCAAGTTTTGGTTGTATAAAAACCAGGTGCACTGCGAAACGGAGCCTCAATGTAGGTTGACAATCCACATAGGGGCTACCAAGTGGCCAATCACAGCACTTATTTGGCACCCCAAGAACATTTTTCATGCTAGTGTTGCTCCCCAACTCCTTTTACTTCTGAATGTTGCCCACAGGTTCAAAAGGTTGGGGATCCCTGTCCTAGAGGCTGGTGGACCGACAGTTCTATCTCCCACAGCGGTTGAGCTTTCTTAGTTTGAAGATTGATACACCCATGGCAAACAAACATCTTCACAATCGTTGGTTTCAATCACAGGGAGTGGAAGGCTACTCATTCCTTGAACTACGTGTAAATAAGTCTATAGGTGTATCCTTCTGAAGCTCTAGTTAAAAAGTCTTTGCAATCTCTTCAACACGCTGAGGGTAATTAGTGCAAAGAACGATGCATTTGAACTTGCCGCCCTCTAAACATGCTTCGAATGGTCACCTCCCCATATTAAGCGGACAACCAGCCATAGGCAGACAACGTTCTGCTCTTGATACTGTGCTTCTCAGCTACAAGGATGTGCTGGTGTAAGGTGTGAAAATATAGCAACTACACCGATTAAGATTTATATAAAGGGGGTTAACAGCTTGTCTGGCTCAATGAAACACATACAACTTTATCCAAGTACAGAAACAAAAGGCAAGGGCCTTCAACAGTCACACTACGATAGCGGCTTGAGTCTCCTCACTGCGAGGAAGTCAGCGAGTTATACAGAATCTCATCGTCAGGCACAATTTCACATGGGCAAAGATAAATAGGGTCCTAATGGCAACCTCCAACTCTGATGCAGAGTCTCTAAATAGAGGGCAGTAATGAGCCGTTGTTACTCCAATAGATGATGAATATCTCAATACTCGATGCTTTATAATAAAATGGGAGGAACCCCATCACGTAGATGAATATCAGGACAGAATAAAAGTGGGAGCCTATCAACTGAAGACCTTGTGAGGCAGGAGGAGCAGACATCCATATGGTCAGTCACCCCACACAGCACAATCTTTTACTATTAAGTCTCAGAAAGCCAGGTCTCCAGATATGGCTGGGAGAGGGGGCTGTCCTCCCCTCCCGTGCTAGATGCTACCTGCCGAAAAATGGCAGGTTTTGGGGGCTGAGGAGTGTGCTGCTCCTGGGGGATTCTGTCCTAGCCATGATATCCTGAAACCATGAGGCAACCTCTACTTCAGATGTCTCATACCGACGCAGGAATGGGTGCTCCTAGGAAAAAAAAGAGACAAGTGAGTCAAACATAGAAAGCTGCGGCAACAATACCAGAAACACATTGCCACAGTTACAGTTAGGTCCATAAATCTTTGGACAGAGACAACTTTTTTCTAATTTTGGTTCTGTACATTACCACAGGGGCTCAAAAGCAATTGGACAAATTAAAAAACTGAACATAAAATGTTCATTTCTAATACTTGGTTGAAAACCCTGAAGTCTCGAACTCATGGACATCACCAGATTCTGGGTTGCCTCAATTTTAATGCTCTGCCAGGCCTTTACTGCATTGGCTTTCAGTTGCTGTTTGTTTGTGGGCCTTTCTGTCCGAAGTTTAGTCTTCAACAAGTGAAATGCAGCTCAGTTGGGTTCAGATCAGGTGACTGACTTGGCCATTCAAGAATATTCCACTTCTTTGCTTTAATAAACTCCTGGGTTGCTTTGGCTGTGTGTTTTGGGTCATTGTCCATCTGTATTATGAAACACCTCCCAATCAGTGTGACTGCATTTAGCTGGATTTGAGCAGACAGTGTCTCTGAACACCTCAGAATTCATTCTTGTGCTTCTGTCCTGTGTCACATGATGGATAAACACTAGTGTCCCAGTGCCACTGGCAGCCATGCACACCCAAGCCATCACACTGCCTCCCAAATGTTTTATACATCATGTGCTATGCTTTGGATCATGGGCTGTTCCACGTCTTCTCCATACTTTTTCTTGCCATCATTCTGGTAGAAGTTGATCTTGGTTTCATCTGTCCAAAGAATGTTTTTCCAGAACTGTGCTGGCTTTTTTAGATGTGTATTAGTAAAAACCAATCTAGCCTTTCTCTTCTTGATGCTTATGAGTGGCTTGTACCTTGCAGTGCACCCTCTGTATTTACTTGCATGCAGTCTTCTCTTTATGGTAGACTTGGATATCGATACTCTACCTCCCGGAGAGTGTTGTTCACTGTTGTGAAGGGGTTTCTCTTCACCATGGAAATGATTCTGCGATCATCCACCACTGTTTGTCTTCCGTGGATGTCCAGGTCTTTTTGCGTTGCTGAGTTCACCAGTGTTTTCTTTCTTTCTCCAGATGTACCAAACTGTAGATTTTGTTACTCCTAATATTGTAGCAATTTCTCAGATGTTTTTTTTTCTTTTTTGCAGCTTAAGGATGGCTTGTTTCACCTGCATGGAGAGCTCCTTTGACCGCATGTTGTCTGCAAAATCTTCCACATACAAGTACCCCCCCCCCCTCAAATCAACTCCAGGGCTTTTATCTGCTTCATTGATAATGACATAATAAAGGAATTGCCCACACCTGCCCATGAAATAGCCTTTGAGTCAATCGTCCAATTACTTTTGAGCCCCTGAAATGAAGTGATTGTGTTAAAAAAAAGGCTTTAGTTCCTCACATTTTTATGCAATCTTTTTGTTCAACCCACTGAATTAAAGCTGAAAGTCTGCAGTTCAACTGCATCTGAGTTGTTTCATTTAAAAGTCATTGTGGTAATGTACAGAACCAAAATTAGAAAAAAAGTTGTCTCTGTACAAAGATTTATGGACCTAACTGTATGTATAAAAGACATTGGTAAGGAGATTCCAGTTGCACTACTCCCCCCTCTTGCTCAATATACATCCAAGCTGTTCCAAGGGCAATGCTAAAATGTGCCTCAATGTTTCACAGGATTACTGGGTTCAGTGTTTGGTATTATTCTGTGGATTTTTAGTACTGCTCTTGAAAGGTGCAAACTCCTAATAAAGATAGGTGCGGAAAAGCCAACTGTAGAGCCAAACCCAAAGAGGCAGGACAATAGAGAGACTAAAATAATGTGTGGACCCCTTGTTTGTGGTCTGTAGGTTCAGCACACATGGCCTTATGCATAAAGTATCTTTCTATGTAGAGTGTGTGGTCTCTAAGAGAACAACCTAAAGGGAATACGCACTTAAGGGGTAGGCCTATACAAAGAACATACATACAATTCCACAGCCAATACTCACCATCAGCTTATTGTACTTTGGCCTCTTTCTGTGATCTTTAGTAAGACTGCAAAGAAATATCAAGTGTCAGAGCCATGTAGTCACTACACCTATTACCACTAATAATAAACAAATAAAACAGATTCCTAATCGTGAAAGAAAAAAAATCATTAAAATGGTTAATTCAAATATTCTACATTAACTGGTAAAATGAACAAACGGTTGAATATGTCTCTGGATTTAAGACAGAGCAGAATTTAAAGAGCTGTGGGGAAGGAAGTACTTACCAGTCCTTAACAAATGATTGAAATAACAGGGTGAAGCCCATATTGTGGGGGAGTACAGGCGGCTCCTCTTGGAGAACTTTGGTGAGAACCTCAAAATCAGTCTTACAGTTTTTGTAGGGAAACTGCCCGGTGGCCAACTCCACCTGTGTAGCAAAGGAAAGTTCACATGAAAGAAATAAGATTATAAACAGAGCCGGGCCAACCCGGCCAGGCACCCTAGGCAACCTGGCCGGACACGGCGCGAGCTTAGTGTGCGCTCAATCGCGCATGCGCGAAACTACGCGCCGGCACCCATGCGCGAAACTACGCGCATGCGTCCAAGCGCATTTGAAACAAATTACCAGCGCCAGTCAGGGAGACACACGACCGGACATGGAGTAGGCGACAGAGCAGGTACGTGCCTGGCGCCTACTCTGCCTACCCCTAGTTCTGGCCCTGATTATAAAATAAAAAGCCAGTTCAGGGCAACATTGAGCTGACATGCCCGTGGCTATAGATCATGGGTCAGCAACCTTTACTATCAAAAGAGCCATTTTTCCCCCTCTTCCACTAAAGAAAAATAGTCTGGAGCCGCAAAACATAACACAGCTTATAAACTCTTAAAAGTTGTAACCTTTTTTTTTTTTATTTTAACCGCTACAACAACAGAATACAACAAACAGAAGTGCAGTGTGTATGTGTAGGCCTTATTTGAGTGTGCGACCGCGGTAAGGACCATAATGAATCATCTTGCTGCGGCTCGGTCTTGCCTGTCACTCCTGGGACGTCTATACAGACCTTGCACCTGCTGGCGGCTTCCTGAGAGTGCAACCGTGGTAAGCTGACTATTAGCATACCGCGGTCGCACACTCAAGAAGCCGACCAGCAGGTGCGAGGGGCTGTATAGACAACGTGATAGGCAAAGCCGCAAGACCGAGCCACAGCAAGCAGGATGAAGAGCCGCATGAGGCTCCGGAGCCGCGGGTTGCCTACCCCTGCTATAGACCCTCAGGAAGTGAGATGGGAAGCAAAGAGTTGGGAAGTTGAGTGTATGTGGGTGGAAGGGAATCATGAGGGCAGGACAAATCTCTTACCAGTGATATTCCCAAACTCCAGACATCTGCACGGATGTCATAGTCTGGTTTGGTTGGATCTGGAGGGTCAATTCGCTCGGGCTGCAGGAAGAAACAAGTTGTTTAAAGTAAACCTTATGCATTATGAGATCCTGCTCTAAAGTATATTGCTCTTACATATTTTAGCTGTAACATACATGTCCATTACTTACCAGAAAATCTGCCCTTCTCTACACCACCCATGCTTGCTTTTAACTAGCTCACTTGTCAACATTGTTTCATGCCAGTTTTTATGCATTAAAGGAAAACTATACCCCCTGAACAATGTAGGTCTCTATAAAAAGATATTGCATAAAACAGTTCATATGTAAAACCCTGCTTCATGTAAATAAACCATTTTTATAATAATATACTTTCTTAGTAGCATGTGCCATTGGGTAATCCTAAATAGAAAATTGCCATTTTAAAAAATAAGGGCCGCCCCCTGGGATCGTACAATTCCATACATGTTAGGTCACATGAGCAAATTAACAGACAGAGTTGTGTCTTTTGCTTCCACACTTCTTCCTGTTACAATTAGAGTTGTAGTATTTCTGGTCAGGTGATCTCTGAGGCAGCACACAGACCATCACAAAATGGTGGCTCAAGGCAAGAGATGTAAAAGGGCAAGATTTACTTAAATATATATTCCAGTTTGGTAAGATTCTTTACTATGTCACTTAATAGGATATAAACTGTTGCTTAAATATTCATTTTGGGGGTATAGTTTTCCTTTAACTGTTGGCAACGTCTGCTTCCTGTCCGACGTGTGCTGCTAGCAATGTCTGCTTCCTGACTCTTGTGCGGCTAGCAATGTCTGATTCCTGACTCTGCTTCTTTCCCGACTCATGTCCTGCTAGTAATGTCTGCTTCCTGACCTAATCATATACTGCTAGTAATTTCTACTAGCAGTACATGAGTCGGACATGAAGCAGACATTACTAGCAGGACATGGGTATATGTCAAGAAGCAGACATTACTAGCAGGACACGAAACAGACATTACTAGCAGCACATGAGTCGGACATGAAGCAATGTCTGCTTCCTGACAATCATATACTGCTAGTAATGTCTGCTTCCTGTTCTACTCATGTACTGCTAGCAGCTCAAAGAACATGTAAACCATACATTTATATAATGGGCACATCCCCCCCCCACCCAAACCCAATCACATTTGTACTGCATATATCCCCTTTGTTTACCAGTATGTCACTGCTTTTCACTGCTTACATTGTTTGTGGGGGTGTACGTGTCCTTTAACTTATACATACTACTGATGATTGATTACAATACATTATGTTAGTCTCCTGTAGATACCACTAGCAATACCTTGTGTTTGTATCCTGCATGTACTACTAGCAATACCTTGTTCTTATCTCTATCATGTACTGCAATGTATGTCTGCTTCTAGGCACTTACATATACTGCTAGCAATACCATGTGCTTGTGTTCTGCATGTACTACTAGCAATTCCTTGCACCTGTCACATTCTATTAGGCTTTAATCATCTAACCACATTCCTTGCTAAACGAGCTGTCATTTAGATTTTATACAGACTGCCCACTCTTGCTCCACACTGGTTTCCTTGGCTCTGTGTGCTATAACCAACTCATAAAATCTCTACACTTACCGCCATGTAAGCAGCACAGCCTGCACTCCTCGTCTTTGCCTTGGAGTCCACAAGGCGCCCGCTGATTCCAAAGTCACACAGTTTGATCTGCCCACTGGCATCAAGTAGGATATTTGAGGGTTTAACATCTCTGTGTATAACACCATGTTTCTCTTTCAGATAATATAGAGCATTAACTATCTGCATTGGTGAGAAAAACAAAAGTTAGTTTGTCTCTTAAACAATGAAAAACTATTTGGATTCCTACCTACTCCTACAGTCCCACTCCCACAGTTCTACTCCCACAGACCAGACCCACTCCTACAGTCCCGCTCCCACAGTCCTTTAGGCTGTTCACGGTTAATGTATTCAAGGAGTTTTACCACTCCTGTCTGCCAAATCCCTTCACCCCAAATTTAGCTTTCTATCCTTAAGGCATCATACTTCTTATGCATGCTGCCTCTCAATTCCACCTCCTCCACTGTAGCTCTTACCCCTTCTGCAGGTGCTTCTACAATCCCCATATTCAACTATAACTTTCCCACTTCCCTAGTGATTCCATTCCATACATTACCTCTAAAATGCCCTCCCTCATCTGCCCCTTATTCAAAACGGAGCTTCTTACACTCACCGCCACAGTCATCTTTCCTAAGATGGCCTCCGGGATTGGCCCTTGAATTCTCTTCTTCAGTTTTTCAGCACAAGTCCCCATTAACTCCATTGCAATGAATACATCTGTCTGTGGAGCCAAAACAATAGCATGAGAAAAGAACAGGCAGAGACCGGTACAGGAGTGGAGAGTCCAAATAAAATTAGGAGAGGAGACGAAGGGACAAGGGACGAGGAGGAACAAAATCTTAGGGAACCCCCTTACAAGAACCACTAGATTCTGCTGTATAGACAAACAGAATAACCAGATTTATTTGGGACCTGGATTTTACTATTGAGTGTTGTTCTTAGATCTACCAGACAGCTGTAATCTTCTGTTAGGGAGCTGTTATCTGGTTACCTTCCCATTGTTCTGAGGATGGGCTGCTGGGGGGGGGGGAGATGGGTGATATCACTTCAACTTGCAGTACAGCAGCAAAGTGTGACTGAAGTTTATCAGAGCACAAGTCACATGACTGGGGGCAGCTGGGAAACTGACAATATGTCTAGCCCCATGTCAGATTTCAAAACTAAATATAAAAAAATCTGTTTGCCGTTTTGAGAAATGGATTTCAGTGCAGAATTCTGCTGGAACAGCACTATTAACTGATTGAAGTATTCAATAAAATGAAGGGGAAGGTAGCGCTACAAAACTGGAGGCAGTGGGGGTGACAGTAAAGGGATATTAATAGGACACCATCTTTATAGAGCTCACATTTGTGATGAAGGTACCATAGCACTGTACAATGTACGGACAGTCGTGACTTTTTAGTACAACATCCAAATCCATCAGAATTCGCTTGTTCTCCTCCTTGTTTCCAGAGCGACGCATTTGCTGAAAGAGAAGCCAGAGAAGTGTTTAGACGTATAATTAATGAACGGGGGCTCGGTATTTGCCCAAACACTCTGACTGAGAAGAACCACAAGGGAACAGAATATAGAAAACGAGATATCAGGATATCACACACTGATACCAGGAGATGTCAAAAGGAATAAAAATCCCCCCAAAAAACTAGGGATGCACCATATCCAGGATTCAGTTCCCTTTTTCAGCAGGATTCGGCCGAATCCTTCTGCCAGGCCAAACCGAATCCTAATTTGCATATGCAAATTAGAGTTGGGGAGGGAAATCTTGTGACTTTTTGTCACAAAATAAGGAAATAAAAAATGTTTTCCCCTTTCCACATATGCAAATTAGGATTCGGCCAAATCTTTTGGTAAAGATTCGGGGGTTCGGCCGAATCCAAAATAGTGGATTCAGTGCATCTCTACAAAAAACTGAACACCCAGGGAAAAGTCTGAAGGGGTTTTCAGGTATAACATTTGTGCAGTGACAGTAACCCGCAGCAGCCAATCAAACAATTGCTTTTGTAAAGGTGGTCATACATTGCAAGATCTCTCCCCGATAAGCCCACCCTGAGGGCTCTAGGGCAAACAATCGAATCAGGACAACGGGGATACAGGCTGTCAGAATGAAGACCACATCATCAAGCAGATGCAATCATCGATAATCGCCTCACAAGATTTTGGAGATGTGCGTGATATCTGGCTGATCCAATCATAGAGTAAATACGGGGATGCGGTCCATCGTCTCATTATGTCCATGTAAAGGGATAGTTAACTTTTAGAATGGTCAATTCTAAGCAAATGGGGGTCACTGACCTCCATCTAAAAAAAAATAAATGCTCTGTAAGGCTACAAATTTCCAGTTATTGCTACTTTTTATTACTCGCATTGCTATTCAGTTAATCATATTCCAGTCTCTTATTCAAATCAATGCATGGTTGCTAGGTTAATTTGGACCCTAGCAACCAGACTGTTGAAATTGCAAACCGGAGAGCTGCTGGATAAAAAGCTAAATAACACAAATAATAAATAGGAACACCACAAGTAGAAATAAAAGGAAGCAATATCAATTCTTATTCAGCCAAAAAGCCCAGTTTTACGTAAATCTAGCGATTCACCTTAACTGCGATGACGTGTCCCGTCTTCTTAAACCGCATTTTCCAGACTTGACCGCAAGTCCCGCTGCCAATCTCCCCCAGGTTCTCCAGGTCATTGATATCTGCTGGGTATTTCTGCAAACCAAAGCCACAAAGAGTCGAGGCCTTGTTATAGATCTTGGTTTAAACCAATTAAAATAATGTACAGGCGTTCCCCGGGTTACAGATAGGTTTGCTCTCAACTTGAACTTGTATGTAAGTTGGAACAGGTACATTTACCTATTAAATGCAATTTAGACAGATGTTTCGCTTAATATAGTACAGGTATGGGACCCGTTATCCAGAATGCTCGGGACCTGGGGGTTTCCGGATAACAGATCTTTTCATAATGTGGAACTTCATACCTTAAGTCTACTAGAAAACCCTGTAAACATTAAATAAACCCAACAGGCTGGTTCTGCTTCCAATAAGGATTAATTATATCTTAGTTGGGATCAAGTACAAGCTACTGTTTTATTATTACACAGAAAAAGCAAATCATTTTTAAAAATTTGGTTTATTTGGATAAAATGGAGTGTTTGGGAGACGGCCTTTCCGTAATTCAGAGCTTTCTGGATAACGGGTTTCCGGATAACGCATCCTATACCTGTATTTATTTTTACATTTATATACCTATATTTTATTTTTACTGTGCATCTGCGCTTCCAGGTTGCTTTGATAGACCCGCGCTACCCCGCTGATGACGTGACAAAAGGGGCGGGGCAAGCAGGTGCAGAGTCTATAAAAGACAAACTCGGAAGTCGGAAGCCGGCATTTGACGGTGGCGGTGAAAGCAGTAGAAGAGCTCAACCCGCACCCGCCCGCGAAGAAGCGTGCAAGATTGGCCCGAACCCGCCAGACCCACGGGTATCAGGCCTGCCCGCACATCACTACTCTCACTGTTCTATTAGTGGCTCCTCCCCTATACAGAGGCAGATTTATTAAGGGTCAAATTTCTAAAAAAAATTGAGTTTTTTAAAGTCGGGTGAATACTATGGACCCGAAAACTGAAATCGAATTCGATTTGAGTTTTTCAAACTCGATTCGAGTATTTCAAACTTTTCTGTGCAAAAAACTTGAATGTCAGGAGGCTGCAAACAACTCCAAATTGATCCCAGGACGTCTTCCATTGGCTAAAACAGCAATTCAACAGGTTTTAGGTGTCGAATAGTCTAATTTGATTTCTTAAGACCCACTGTATTTGAAATTTGACCCACTGTATGATAAATCTCGAATTGAAATTTGATTCAAGTTTTTTAAAAAATGTAACAATTGCCTAGTCGAATTGACACTTTTAGCCATAAAAAAAAAACTTGAAAATTCGAATTTTCACTTCAACCCTTGATAAATCTGCCCCATAAGGTTCAGATTTTACATTTAACTAAACTACGGTGACAGCAAAAATCAATGCATTGCTATAAATTACCAGCTACACATGCTGCTCTGTACAGAAATGGGTCAAACCAATTATTCCAGTAAGGGCAGGGGTCCCCAACCTTTTTTGGCCCAGGGATCAAAAAAGAGCCAATTTTTTTCCCAAGGACCGGCGTCCAATTTAGCCGTGCAGCGTTCATTGTTCAGCGGCCCGGTGGTTGGAGGACCCCTGAGTTAGGGGACAGATGTGAATTATACCCATTGCTGCTGCACTAAATCTGCTAAACATAAAGCTCATGTCATGTTATTCCCACGCAGTTCACTTACCTGCCCATCAATACCTAAATACCCCGTTTGCTTGATAATTTCTTGAAGCTTCTGGTCTATTTCAATGCTGAAAAAGAAAAAGAATTCATGGAGCTTCCTGGACATATTTAGTGTATACAAATGAATACTATGCCATGTAATGTTTGTGTATACAGGTATGGGACCTGTTATCCAGAATGCTCGGGACCTGGGGTTTTCTGGTTAACAGATCTTTCTGTAATTTGGGTCTTCATACCTTGTCTACTAGAAATTCATTTAAACATTAAATAAGCCCAATAGGCTGGTTTTGCTTCCAATAAGGATTAATTATATCTTAGTTGGGATCAAGTACAAGCTACTGTTTTATTATTACAGAGAAAAAGGAAATCGTTTTTAAAAATTTGGATTATTTGGATAAAATGGAGTCTATGGGAGACAGCCATTCCGTAATTCGGAACTTTCTGGATATCGGGTTTCCGGATAAGGGATCCTATACCTGTATATAAATTAGCACTCTCAGGCACCAGCATGTGTGTTACTCACCTCTCCAGACTGCGCTGCGTCAGGTAGTTGGTCTGTGGCAAGCTCAGAAAGGTCCGTGGTCTAACTGTCAGTTGAGGATGATGATGGGGAGGGGTATCTGAACGTGAATGTCCATCATTGGCAAGAGGGAGCTGTAAGGCTGCACAGAAAAAGGGGCAAAGAGTTTAATAGAGAAGGGAAGAGCCAATAAGACGTAGGACCCCCTTCTGCACCCCACCATGCACTCATTGGCTCTGTGTCTTTCCTCCCACGGCACATGCTCAGTTAGAAACCAGATTCTACTGGGCTCAGTTGGCAATACAGATACAAATATGCCTTAGCGCATAGACATCTGCTCACACCGTTAGTTGCAATGAGGCACATTTGCCTTTAATAGGGCTGATTTACGAACGCAAGGGCTAAATTGCACCATTGCTGCTGCCCACGGAAAACAATAACTGTTTCCATTTCCTAATAGATTTATTAAAACGGCTAACGGAAACGGCAATGGTTGCCATATGCAACTCGATTCTTTCTGTTCATTCTCCCTGTGTATATTGAAATACTTGCACTTGCTTTATTATATATTCATATCCACCCAGTGCTCTTTACATGTATTCCCCATGTTTCATGTTACTATTGAGATATATAAAATATGCCCGAAACTCCTTATACTATGTGCAGTTTCTCAATGTAATCATGTATGGTTGTTTTTATGGAATATTTTTACGACATATCTTTACCAATGTTATATCCTTTGCATTTAGTGACTGTTTTTATTTGGATACTGTCTCTTTAAGAATTGTTTTTTCTTTTTTCCCATTTTTTTCTTCTAAATTGTTTCGGATTGGCTACTTTCTGTATAAAAGCTTGTGGACGGGACCTCAGCCCATGATTAAGTACCTTGCAGGTATGAAACGCGTAGGGCCTATGGAGATGCATTGATACCAATAAAGACATTCTTTTATACTTTTGGCCCTGTGGATTCCTCGGAGTGCCGAATAGCACTGTCTTTTTGCCGAGTGTTCCCCAGTACCCACCCAGGCATGCCCTTCTTCCATAGCCCTCCTCCCATAAGGCGTGCCCCTTAGTGTTAGGTTGTCTTGAGCTCATGCCCCAAACAAAGCCTCCATGCTGAGTCCACGCTGCATGCACCAACCCAACCCATGCATGGAGATAGTAACAGGAGCGATGCCAAGCACAAGAAAAGGAGGTAAAGACTGAAAAAAACCCAGAAGAAAGTAGGAGGAATGTAGAGAAGATCAAGGGAAGGGAAGCAGGTGCTTGTTAAGTGTGAGATGGGCAAAGACGGGCACAGCTGGAGTCAGAGCAGGTGAGGGGGATAATGAGGGTTCGGTACCTGCTCGCTGGGATGGAGCGGGCGTGGGACTTAGAGTGATGAGAATAACTGGGGGAGAAATAAAGGAAAATCAACAAAAATACAGAGCAACCCAATGGAAACAGGATACTGATGGCACAATCTTGAAAAGAGGAAGAAGTGGAAAATAACTGTGAAGGAGGATGAAAGCAAATGTACAATGATCATGAGCCAAATAGGGAAAACAGGTGAAAAGAACGACCCAGTGATAGCGAGAAAATGAAGAAACTAAAGTGTGAACTGCCACACAAACCAGGCAATCTTCTAAGCTGGTATCACACTGTGCCACACAAACAACCCAAATCCACCTCCCCTACATCTTTCATCCCACGAGAACATCCTAGCATCACCCCTCCCTCCGAGGAGCTTTGGAGAGGCCTCCCTCCGAGGAGGTTTGGAGAGTTCTCCCCCCCCCCGAGGAGCTTTAGAGAGTTCCCCCCCCCCCGAGGAGCTTTAGAGAGTTCCCCCCCCCCCGAGGAGCTTTAGAGAGTTCTCCCTCCGAAGAGCTTTAGAGAGGACTCCCTCCGAAGAGCTTTAGAGAGGTCTCCCTCCAAAGAGCTTTAGAGAGGTCTCCCTCCAAAGAGCTTTAGAGAGGTCTCCCTCCAAAGAGCTTTAGAGAGGTCTCCCTCCAAAGAGCTTTAGAGAGGTCTCCCTCCAAAGAGCTTTAGAGAGGTCTCCCTCCAAAGAGCTTTAGAGAGGTCTCCCTCCAAAGAGCTTAAGAGAGGTCTCCCTCCAAAGAGCTTTAGAGAGGTCTCCCTCCAAAGAGCTTTAGAGAGGTCTCCCTCCGAACAGCTTTAGAGAGGTCTCCCTCCGAACAGCTTTAGAGAGGTCTCCCTCCGAACAGCTTTAGAGAGGTCTCCCTCCGAACAGCTTTAGAGAGGTCTCCCTCCGAACAGCTTTAGAGAGGTCTCCCTCCGAACAGCTTTAGAGAGGTCTCCCTCCGAACAGCTTTAGAGAGGTCTCCCTCCGAACGGCTTTAGAGAGGTCTCCCTCCGAACGGCTTTAGAGAGGTCTCCCTCCGAACGGCTTTAGAGAGGTCTCCCTCCGAACGGCTTTAGAGAGGTCTCCCTCCGAACGGCTTTAGAGAGGTCTCCCTCCGAACGGCTTTAGAGAGGTCTCCCTCCGAACGGCTTTAGAGAGGTCTCCCTCCGAACGGCTTTAGAGAGGTCTCCCTCCGAACGGCTTTAGAGAGGTCTCCCTCCGAACGGCTTTAGAGAGGTCTCCCTCCGAACGGCTTTAGAGAGGTCTCCCTCCCGAACGGCTTTAGAGAGGTCTCCCTCCGAACGGCTTTAGAGAGGTCTCCCTCCGAACGGCTTTAGAGAGGTCTCCCTCCGAACGGCTTTAGAGAGGTCTCCCTCCGAACGGCTTTAGAGAGGTCTCCCTCCGAACGGCTTTAGAGAGGTCTCCCTCCGAACGGCTTTAGAGAGGTCTCCCTCCGAACGGCTTTAGAGAGGTCTCCCTCCGAACGGCTTTAGAGAGGTCTCCCTCCGAACGGCTTTAGAGAGGTCTCCCTCCGAACGGCTTTAGAGAGGTCTCCCTCCGAACGGCTTTAGAGAGGTCTCCCTCCGAACGGCTTTAGAGAGGTCTCCCTCCGAACGGCTTTAGAGAGGTCTCCCTCCGAACGGCTTTAGAGAGGTCTCCCTCCGAACGGCTTTAGAGAGGTCTCCCTCCGAACGGCTTTAGAGAGGTCTCCCTCCGAACGGCTTTAGAGAGGTCTCCCTCCGAACGGCTTTAGAGAGGTCTCCCTCCGAACGGCTTTAGAGAGGTCTCCCTCCGAACGGCTTTAGAGAGGTCTCCCTCCGAACGGCTTTAGAGAGGTCTCCCTCCGAACGGCTTTAGAGAGGTCTCCCTCCGAACGGCTTTAGAGAGGTCTCCCTCCGAACGGCTTTAGAGAGGTCTCCCTCCGAACGGCTTTAGAGAGGTCTCCCTCCGAACGGCTTTAGAGAGGTCTCCCTCCGAACGGCTTAGAGAGGTCTCCCTCCGAACGGCTTTAGAGAGGTCTCCCTCCGAACGGCTTTAGAGAGGTCTCCCTCCGAACAGCTTTAGAGAGGTCTCCCTCCGAACAGCTTTAGAGAGGTCTCCCTCCGAACAGCTTTAGAGAGGTCTCCCTCCGAACAGCTTTAGAGAGGTCTCCCTCCGAACAGCTTTAGAGAGGTCTCCCTCCGAACAGCTTTAGAGAGGTCTCCCTCCGAACAGCTTTAGAGAGGTCTCCCTCCGAACAGCTTTAGAGAGGTCTCCCTCCGAACAGCTTTAGAGAGGTCTCCCTCCGAACAGCTTTAGAGAGGTCTCCCTCCGAACAGCTTTAGAGAGGTCTCCCTCCGAACAGCTTAGAGAGGTCTCCCTCCGAACAGCTTTAGAGAGGTCTCCCTCCGAACAGCTTTAGAGAGGTCTCCCTCCGAACAGCTTTAGAGAGGTCTCCCCTCCGAACAGCTTTAGAGAGGTCTCCCTCCGAACAGCTTTAGAGAGGTCTCCCTCCGAACAGCTTTAGAGAGGTCTCCCTCCGAACAGCTTTAGAGAGGTCTCCCTCCGAACAGCTTTAGAGAGGTCTCCCTCCGAACAGCTTTAGAGAGGTCTCCCTCCGAACAGCTTTAGAGAGGTCTCCCTCCGAACAGCTTTAGAGAGGTCTCCCTCCGAACAGCTTTAGAGAGGTCTCCCTCCGAACAGCTTTAGAGAGTCTCCCTCCGAACAGCTTTAGAGAGGTCTCCCTCCGAACAGCTTTAGAGAGGTCTCCCTCCGAACAGCTTTAGAGAGGTTCCCTCCGAAAAGCTTTAGAGAGGTCTCCCTCCAAAGAGCTTTAGAGAGGTCTCCCTCCAAAGAGCTTTTAGAGAGGTCTCCCTCCAAAGAGCTTTAGAGAGGTCTCCCTCCAAAGAGCTTTAGAGAGGTCTCCCTCCAAAGAGCTTTAGAGAGGTCTCCCTCCAAAGAGCTTTAGAGAGGTCTCCCTCCAAAGAGCTTTAGAGAGGTCTCCCTCCAAAGAGCTTTAGAGAGGTCTCCCTCCAAAGAGCTTTAGAGAGGTCTCCCTCCAAAGAGCTTTAGAGAGGTCTCCCTCCAAAGAGCTTTAGAGAGGTCTCCCTCCAAGAGCTTTAGAGAGGTCTCCCTCCAAAGAGCTTTAGAGAGGTCTCCCTCCAAAGAGCTTTAGAGAGGTCTCCCTCCAAAGAGCAGAGCTTTAGAGAGGTCTCCCTCCAAAGAGCTTTAGAGAGGTCTCCCTCCAAAGAGCTTTAGAGAGGTCTCCCTCCAAAGAGCTTTAGAGAGGTCTCCCTCCAAAGAGCTTTAGAGAGGTCTCCCTCCAAAGAGCTTTAGAGAGGTCTCCCTCCAAAGAGCTTTAGAGAGGTCTCCCTCCAAAGAGCTTTAGAGAGGTCTCCCTCCAAAGAGCTTTAGAGAGGTCTCCCTCCAAAGAGCTTTAGAGAGGTCTCCCTCCAAAGAGCTTTAGAGAGGTCTCCCTCCAAAGAGCTTTAGAGAGGTCTCCCTCCAAAGAGCTTTAGAGAGGTCTCCCTCCAAAGAGCTTTAGAGAGGTCTCCCTCCAAAGAGCTTTAGAGAGGTCTCCCTCCAAAGAGCTTTAGAGAGGTCTCCCTCCAAAGAGCTTTAGAGAGGTCTCCCTCCAAAGAGCTTTAGAGAGGTCTCCCTCCAAAGAGCTTTAGAGAGGTCTCCCTCCAAAGAGCTTTAGAGAGGTCTCCCTCCAAAGAGCTTTAGAGAGGTCTCCCTCCAAAGAGCTTTAGAGAGGTCTCCCTCCAAAGAGCTTTAGAGAGGTCTCCCTCCAAAGAGCTTTAGAGAGGTCTCCCTCCAAAGAGCTTTAGAGAGGTCTCCCTCCAAACAGCTTTAGAGAGGTCTCCCTCCAAACAGCTTTAGAGAGGTCTCCCTCCAAACAGCTTTAGAGAGGTCTCCCTCCAAACAGCTTTAGAGAGGTCTCCCTCCAAACAGCTTTAGAGAGGTCTCCCTCCAAACAGCTTTAGAGAGGTCTCCCTCCAAACAGCTTTAGAGAGGTCTCCCTCCAAACAGCTTTAGAGAGGTCTCCCTCCAAACAGCTTTAGAGAGGTCTCCCTCCAAACAGCTTTAGAGAGGTCTCCCTCCAAACAGCTTTAGAGAGGTCTCCCTCCAAACAGCTTTAGAGAGGTCTCCCTCCAAACAGCTTTAGAGAGGTCTCCCTCCAGCTTCAGATGTCTACAAGTCTGGACTGGGAATCAAAATAGGCCCTGGAATTTCAAGTACACATAAGTCCAAGCAGCCGCCACCAGCCCACTAAATAGCGCCGTCTATGGCATCTTACAGCAGCCCCTCTGTCATTTGCCAGAACCCACAGATTGCCAGTCCAGGTCTGGTCTATCTACCAAGAGCAAATCTATTTGGGTCCTCCATGATTTATTATTAGAATACATTATTCCATGCAAGGCACCTTCCAGTGATATTGGGCTCTTCCTTTAAAACAGTGGCTATAAGGAGGGGGCAGGTAGATGCAGCAGAGTCAGAAGAGAAAAATGGGCAGAAGCAAATATCTATAGAAATAAATCATATCAACTGGACTTGCTGTGCTTTTTTCTTGAAGACGTTTCACCAGTCATCCAACTGGCATTCTCAATTCAGAATAACTTGTAAATATTCCTTCGAGAATATATATCCTCTGGAATGTTGCTCCAATCATAATAATCTGTTTATCATAATCCACAATGATTTAAACTGCTAATTCTGCTCCGTCTGGTTGAGTCAGCAGTTTATGTACCATTATATGGACTAGGGATGCACTGAATCCACTATTTTGGATTCGGCCGAAGCCCCGAATCCTTCGCGAAAGATTCGGCCAAATACCGAACCAAACCCGAATTTGCATATACAAATTAGGGGTGGGAAGGGGAAAACATTTTTTACTTCATTGTTTTGTTACAAAACGTCACGTGATTACCCTCCCTGCCTCTAATTTGCATATGCAAGTTAGGATTTGGATTTGTTTTGGCCGGGCAGAAGGATTCGTACCGAGTCCTGGATTCGGTGCATCCCTAATATGGGCTCTCCTTGACAGCCTATCCGACAACTATCTGCCCAAAAATCCCACTGACTGGGCACTGCATTGGTTTATTGATGCATTCTGTTTGTGCCGGTAGAGTCCTGCGCGGCTCCATTTTTTTTTAAACCCGTACCTGCAACTTGAACCGTATGTCCCCACTACCCGACCCACAATAGTCCAACTAACCTTCCAACCTGGGGGGCATGCGAAAACAGAAGTGACATCACAATCTTCCCAAAAGATTTAAAAAACCATAAGAACCACAAGGTTGGGTGGGAGGGATCAAGCCCTCACCTTTGTTGGATACCCAGATTACCCGACCAGTTGCAGGACTCTACCTGACTGTCCCGTTAGGATCCGTTAATGATCCCAAATGATTGAGTCAGCCCAAAAAACATGTTTCCTTCAGCTACAAATACCACCTCTATGCCGATAGAAGACACATTTTTAACCTACACCTCACACTGGTGTCCAAAATATTCATATTCCTATTCCTGCTATCCTTCAGCAATGCCACCGATGAAACACTCTTCTGTACATAGAGTTTACAGTATTCAGCATATGGAGTCTAAATCAGTATGATCTGCAATGCAAAAAAAAAGCTATAATTTCCGCTGACAGGGGTCACATGTTGCCAGGCAACCAGCGACCCCATACCGATCAAAATGGAAACGCAGCATCTATGGAGCCGGCACACAGTAACGAGAGTGTCATGCTCATGTATTATATATTATAAATAAAGAGAGAGCTGCAGCACTAAACAGCATGACATATATAAAGGGCAAGCAAACATAAAGGCCTAGTGAAAGCCCATGATTAGCAATACCACTTTACAGCTCATCGCTGGCCAGTGCTTGCAACACCCACCAGTCTATTCTTTAGCACCATTAAAGGCCTAACTCCTTCAACCCAGTTAAAGGGATAGTGCTATATTTTTTTTTAAAAAAAAAAAAGCTATTTACATTCCCTGCAAACATCTGTAATATTGCCCGACTTACTTCTGTTTGTAGGGTGGGGAGGCAGATACTGTTGGAAAGTGATCTGCAACCTTTAAGCTTTTATGGAGGAACCCATTTCCCGACAGTCACATGACTAGATCAATTTCATTTTATGGCAAACTGAACAAGTCCCGCCTCGCTTTATGGTGAAGATCTGGGAAATCAGAACGACTGTCCGAAGAGACAAATCCAGGGCAGGGGAAAACACGAGGAGGCAACGGAAAATAAATCGACGCCTTGATCTCGTTTAAATGACCAGAAAACAATGCGCGTAATCGAATTCAGTTCTATGACAACAAAATTATAATGAGAGGTGAAACCATTTACAGGGAGAACTTTATTTCAAAATTGGTTGAATTCTAAGCGTTCAATTACACACTTAACAACGACATGTGCGTGTATTAGTACGGATGCACTAAATCCACTATTTTGGATTCGCCTGAACCCACGAATCCTGAGTGAAAGATTCGGCCAAATACCGAACCAAATCCTAATTTGCCTATGCAAATTAGGGGTGGGAAGGGGAAAAAATTTTTTAGTTGCTTGTTTTGTGACAAAAGGTCACGCGATTTCCCTTCCCAGCGATAATTTGCATATGCATATTAGGATTCGGATTAAGTTCGGCCGGGCAGATGGATTTGGCCGAATCCGGATCCTGCTGAAAAAGGCTGAAGCCTGGATTCAGTGCATTCCTTTGTATTAGCAATTAAATTCAGCATTTCTTTATCCTTTCCTGCTCTCTCTGGGTCTGACTCTTAAAGGAGAACCAAACCCTTTATATTAAAATCCCCTACCCTACATAGATCCACTCCCTGCTGCCCCAAACCTAGGTGTCACCCTTGGTAAATGCCCCTAACTCTTTACTTACCCCTCGTTACAGATTCAGCGAATCGGAGTTCACGGGCGCCATTTTCTTCTTTTCTGTAGTCTTCATGTCTTCTTCAACAATTTCTTTGACTTTCGGCACATGCGCAGTTGTTAAAAAGAGGCAGACTGCTCCAACTGCGCATACGCCGATACGGCACTTACTCGGCAGGAGGATTACCGAAGAGATGAAGATGGCGTCCGTGAACTCCGATGCGCTGAATCTGCAACAAGGGGTAAGTAAAGAGTTTGGGGCATTTACCCAGGGTAACACCTAGGATGGGGTGGAGGTCTATTTAGGGTAGGGGATTTTAATATAAAGGGTTTGGTTCTCCTTTAAAGGGGTGTTTTACCTTATATTAACTTTTAGTATGTTGTAAAATTGCATAGCAACTTTTCATATTGGTCATCGTTTTATCTTTTTTTTTTATAGTTTTCCATTTATTTGCCGTCTTCCTCTGTCTCTTTCCAGCTTTCAAATGGGGGTCACTGACCCCCATCTAAAAACAAATGCTCTGTAAGGCTACAAATGTATTGTTACTGCTACTTTTTATTGCTCGTCTTTCTATTCAGGCCTCCCCTATTCATATTCCAGTCTCTTATTCACATCAATGCATGGTTGCTAGGGGAATTGGACCCTAGCAACCTAATTGCTGAAACTGCAATGCTGAGGAATAAAAAGCTGAATAACTCAAAAATCACAAATAATAACAACAACAATTAGAAATGGTCTCAGAATATCACTCTCTCTCTACACTATACAATGTAACAGGAGCCAGGTCTCCCCCAGGTCTGTTTATTGGCTGACTTGTCCATATTGTGTCAGGATTCTGAAGCAGCAGAGAAAAGGAACAGCGAGAGGAATAACAAAACACAAATACACATATCAATAAGACCGGCTCAGGCTATTTTTCACCCCTATTTACCCATAGGGGATAAGATTTGGTACATTCCTGGGCCAGCAAGGCTCCCACCCCTATTATACCCGATAATGGAATATTCCTGTCGCCTCCCACTAACCCTCGGCTTCCCCATAACCTGCTGTGTGAATTCCCTGCCTTTATATAGACACAAAGGGCCCAGAATCCTATTCTAACCCTGACCAGCCCACATTTCCCTTTTAGCTCCTTACTGGGCCGTGGCCGCTGAGGGCTGATCTCCAGCTCGATTCTTCTCCGGGCCTCCCTATTCTCCTGCTTCAATTTCGCCTCCAGACGGGAGAGTTTCTGCTCCAGGGAGGACGCCGCCATCTTCGATCCGCGCACTAATAATAAACAAACATCTTACGGCGCCTGCGCGGAGGAAGACTGACAGCTCGTAGCGCGCACACGTGTGCGATCGTGACAGCTGTGGATGCGCAGGAACAGCAGAACCCGCTACAGGGACTAGCGCGCACGCGCAGATGGCATCCCGGAAGTACATTGTGAGTCTGCGGAAACAGAAGGGCTGTAGTACGCATGCGCGGAGGAAAGCGCAGTTGTAAGCAATGTCCTTGTGACAAGTCGTGCTGCAGCTCTCACAGAGGAACTTTACCCTTTACTTCACTATTTTTATTAGAATTTTGCAAATGGGCGTGTCTCTCAGATAATTCCAATAATTGTTGCTATTTAGTTTTTAAATGATAAGCCTTTACCTCCTGGCTGAATCCAGAGTGTGCTGCTGGGATATGTTTGTGGGTCGCCGACCCCGAAAAACAAAACCATTGACTTTGAGTGGTTTTTTTTCCGTATTTTTTGCAATAATGAGAATTAAAGGGGGCTGTTCACCTTTGAGATAACTTATAGTATGGTGTAGAGAGTGTTATTCCGAGACAATTTGCAATTGGTTTTTTTTTTTATTATTTAGGGTTTTTTTTAGCTTTTTATTCAGCAGCTCTTCGGTATGCATTTTAAGCAGTCTGGTAACTAAGGTTGAAGTGACCCTAGCAACCATGCATTGATGTGAATAAGAAACTGGAATATGAATAGGAGAGGGGCTGATTATAAAGATGAGGAATAAAAATGAGCAATAACACTACATTTGTACTCTTATAGAGCATTTGTTTTTTTTGGAAGGGAGTCAGAGACACCTATTTGAAAGCTGCAGACATTCAGAAGAAAATAGGCACATAACGATAAAACTATAACAAATAAATAATGAAAACCAATTGAAAAGTTGCTTAGAGTTGGCCATTCTATAACATACTAAAAGTTACCTTAAAGGCAAACCACCCCTTTAAGCCAGGCCCAGACTGGCAATTTGTGGGTTCTGGCAAATGCCAGAGAGGCTGCTATAAGGTCCCATAGAAAGTCACTATGGGCTGATTGGGCCTCCGTGTACCTGAAATGCCAGGGTCTATTTTAATTCTCAGTCCAGACCTGCTTTAAGCTAACAGTGACGTTACAGCATCGATAGTTTATACCGTGTGATGTTCTCCCAATTTCTCTGTTCCCATGCTGGCACGAATGCTGGTTGCATAAAATAAGTCGCTTTTGTATAAAGCTAGCCATACAGGAAATCATTTTTATTAAAGGACGTAACCCCCCCCCCCACACACACACACACAACGATTTTATCAGTGAACAGCTTTTTTGAATTATTTAAATACCTGCCATTCTGGTTGTTAAAAGGTTATTAGTAAGGCTGCAGCATCCCCTGAATCACTTATAATTCCTTCTCCTCCTCTAACCAACTCTGCCCCTCGCTCAGGAATTTATTTTGGCTGTTGGCTACTGAGCATGCTCAGTTCTTCTCAGCTCATATCATTAAACACACCCTCTAACAGCCAATGAAGAGTTGGCATTGCTGGTTCTCATATAAACTCTAGCTGTCTGCTCCTATTATTTCTCTTAACCTCCTCTCCTGAGCTCAGCTCAACCATAACAGGGCTCATTCCTGTTCATCAAAGTAAGTTCTGTGTAAACCTGCATTTCATGAACCCTGCAATACAAGGGGCAGATTCACTAAAGGATGAAGTGGCTAACGCTAGCAACAATTCGCCATCGTTACCATCCACAGGGACATCGCCCATTCACTAACAGGCGCAGGCGTCAATTCGATAGCGAAAGAGACCGTCGCTACCGTTCGTTCGCACTCTATCGCCAGGCGACTTTTCACTCTGGCGGAAGGTCGTTGCGCTGCAAATTTAGTAAAGTGCGGATTTTACTGAACGTTACCTCTTTCGCCAGATTTGACTTCACCACCTCTGACCAGGCGAAGTGCTAAAAAGCAGCGAGATCTTCCTCAATCTTCTGTCACTTACATCATATACTGTGTGCCGAAAATGCATTCAAGTTCAAAAAACGCTGGTGACTTTTCCTTGTTTAAGCGGGATTGCCTGCAAAAGTCCTAACTTAAACTTTTTTTTTGGGTAACCGGTTTTCTCCAGACATTTCATAACATAGGGAACATTCCTTTTACAGTGGGCTCATGTGTAGGGCATTATATTAATTCTCTTGTCTTTATTAAGGTTCCCTGGACATTTGTAATAAAAAGTGGTAACTTCAAGCATTTGCACCGACATTTATAATAAAGACCTCCATACAAAAAATTATATTTTAAGAACTAAACAAACCATACATGTTAGGTCACATGAGCCAATTAACGGACTAATAGGGGAATGTGATTAAAGTCGAAAAGAGCGAAACAATTCGCACCAATAAGAATAAAAATCTCGCAATGGAATATTGTTCCTTAAACTGTTATTGCATTGTGAATTTTAATTGCGCACTCTTAAGAAGTGCTTGAAGGTGTCGTAATCTTTTGGCGCAAACATAACGACTTTTTCAGTAAGAAGTTTCATTACATTAACTGCGCATTGGCGCAAACTATAAAATTCGCAAACGGTCTTCCACTGTCGGAAGTGGTTGCTAAACAGTTTCCGGGCTCGCAAAAGCTATATTAAATTTGCGCAAAGCAAAATTTGTTCTCGCAAAGGCATAACTTTTCGCATTGCGAATAGTTTTTCCATTACCGAATTTTATTACATTCCCCCGAAAGTTCTGTCTTTTGCTTCCACTCTTCCTCCTGTTACAGTTACATAGAGTCACAGGGCTCACTTGGGCCACTGCATTATTGTGCAGTTTTGCAAGAAATCTGTAAGGCTTGGGCCATGGCTTCCAAATGTGGGGAAGCTTCTCCTTGGGGAGCTCAAAGTAGTAACGGCCAGTTAGGGTGGTCATACAAGGGTATCCCTGATCGATATCCGGCCAAAAATTGCCCAGATGTTCATCAGGCAGGTTTGGTAGTTGAGGACTGCATCAGATAGTTGATGGAGTCTAACTATGCAACTTTCAAACATTTTAAAAGCTAAAGCATTATTTCTAAATACAATCAATTAAAAAATCTGCATCATTTCTGAAATAAGTTTATATTCACTATCCCTCTCTCAGCATCTGTTTCTCTTCATTCTCTCTTCATGCAGTATTTGAGTGTCAGATATTCATTGACAGTTAGATTCAATATATCTTATAGGGGGCTCCTTTCCTAGCAGATGTATTAGAGCTCACTGCATTAAAATCACCAGACATCATGTCTCTCTACATGCAGGATTTGTGCAAAAGGCAATTATTTTGTTAGATTTTGTTTGTACTGGAATCAGTTATTTGCATGAGCTCTAATTCATCTGCTAGGAAAGGAAGCTTCCCTAAAAGATATATTGGATCATTCATCTGACACCCAACTTCTACACAAAGACAGAATGAAGAGAAACAGATACTGAGAGAGGGATAGTGAAGATAAACTTCATTATTTTAGAAACAATTGTATTTAGAAAGTTTCTTATTTCAGTATGATGAAGCTTATATTAAATTTTCATTTTTGCGATAGTTCCCATTTATATTAAACAGGTTGTTCACCTTAGAGTTAACTTTTAGTTTGATGTAGAGAGTGATATTCTGGGACAATTTGCAATTAGTTTTCATTTTTTATTATTTGTGGTTTTTGAGTTATTTAGCTTTTACTCTAGCAACCATGCATTGATTTGAATAAGAGACTGGAATATGAATAGGAGAGGCCTGAGTAGAAAGGTGAGTTTAATAAAAAGTAGCAACAACAATACATTTGTAGCCTTACAGAGTATTTGGTTTTTTTTTAGATGGGGTCGGTGACCCCCATTTAACAGCTGAAAAGAGAAGAAAAGGGCAGATTATTAAAATAAAAATAAAATAATGACCAATTGAAACATACTAGATATAGACATACATTAGACGTAAAGGTGTACAATCCCGTCAATGAACATTGAAGAGCTGCTTAGAATCGAATTTCCTTTCATGAAGTAAAGTACAATTTTATTATAATCTCGGTAGGGATCCCGTTGAAAGAGAAGATATCCACCTGTCTCACGGTGCTCCCTAGCATTGCGTATGATACCAAAATTAGAGCTTTTAACCCTCACTTAAGGAATTACGGGCAGAGACACACAAATTACTCCTTTGTGCTCCTAATGGTTTGTGAAATCCATCTCTTAGTGGGGAATTCAAAAGTGTTGGTAATAAAAAGTACAAGCAAAGCTGGCAGTCACAGTTGACACTTTTCTGTCTTCACCACCAATACTGACAAAAACTTTGGTAGAAGGTTATCTTTGTGTGGTGGCTGCAACATGTTTGAAAACAACATTTTTTACATTAAAACAGTATTGTGCCGTGTAAAATTATTCATACCCAAACAAAGCCTCATTTTCTAGAGGGTGTCAAAATGTTAGCCCCACCGCCAGTGAAATAAATTGCTGTTTTTCCCTAGGAAAAATTATATTGTGCAGGTATGGGATATGTTATCCGGAAATCCGTTATCCAGAAAGCTCCAAATTATGGAAAGGCCGTCTCCCATAGACTCAAATAATCCAGATTAAAAAAATGATTTCCTTTTTCTGTGTAAAAATAAAACAGTAGCTTGTACTTGATCCAAACGAAGATATAATTAATCCTTATTGGAAGCAAAACCAGCCAATTGGATACATGATTTTCTAGTAGGCTTAAGGTATGAAGCTCTAAATTACAGAAAGAACCGTTATCCAGAAATCCCCTGGTCCTGAGCATTCTGGATCACAGATCCTATAAGTGTCGGACTGGGGTGCTTGGGGCCCACCAGGAAACCTCATCTCAAGGGCCCACATCCCCCCGGTACAAAATAGCGCCTACAAAAATGACACAATGATTCACTTCACTTTTCCTTTGTTCTCTTATGTAAAAAAAGATCCCCTGCTATTAATCTATAATATGCTCTGATTTATTTGCAAATAATAATCCCCATGCAAGCACCACTTCTCTAGGGTAAACATGCCCAATCATCTCACTATAGTTTAACTGTTCTTTTACTATATTAGTTTACCAGTGATACTTTATTTTAAAGGGGTTGTTCAACTTAAAGGGATTCTGTTGCTGGAAAGCGTGTTTTTTCCCCCAAAACACATCAGTTAATAGTGCTGCTCCAGCACTGCAATTTGTTTTTTTCAAAGAGGGAACAGATTTTTTTTATATTTAATTTTGAAATCTGACATCGGGTTGGCATATTGTCAGTTTCCCAGCTGCCCCCAGTCATGTGACTTGTGCTCTGATAAACTTCAGTCACTCTTTACTGTTGTACTGCAAGTTGGAGTGATATCACCCCTCCCTTTCCCCCCAGCAGCCTAACAACAGAACAATGGGAAGGTAACCAGATAGTAGCTCCCTAACACAAGGTAACAGCTGCCTGGTAGATGTAAGAACAACACTCAATAGTAAAATCCGACTGAGACACATTCAGTTACATTGAGTAGGAGAAACAACAGCCTGTCAGAAAGCAGTTCCATCCTAAAGTGCTGGCTCTTTCTGAAAGCACATGACCAGGCAAAATGACCTGAGATGCACCTACACACCAATATTACAACTAAAAAATACACTTGCTGGTTCAGGAATTGAATTTTACATGGTAGAGTATATTATTTGCAGTGTAAATAATGTAATTTAGATATAAAACTACACCAGAATTATCTTTTAGTATGATACAGACAGTAATATTCTAAGACAATTAGCAATTGGTCTTCATTGTTTTATAATTTTTTGTTTTTTTTTAATTTATTAGCATTTTGTTCAACTTTTCAGCACTGATCTGGTTGCTGTGGTATAAATTTACCCTAGCCGCCAGGCATTGGTAATTTGACTATAAAAATATAAAACGAAGACAAAATTGAAAAGTTGCTAAGAATTGTCCATTCTTTCACATAATAAAAGTTAACTTAAAGGTATACTACCCCCTAAGAGGCTAAAAAAACTTTGCAACTTTTATTTGCTCATCCCCATGCTAGTAACAGTCAGTGACATAAAGTAAAAAACGTTTTCTATATATGTTTAGTAAGACCAAAGTCAGTACCTGTGCCAACTTATGAAAATCCTTAAGAATGATGTGCCACCTGGGAGACTGGAGAGCTCAACTGTTCTGATGTGCTGCTGAACTGATGTGAAAATCGCACAGCCACACATAGGCGGAGGCCGTGGAGAGTGATTTTTTTTGGTTTGGGGAGGCTAAGACTAATGGCATTTTTCACAGTGCTTTATAGAGCTGATTTTCCCCCTACCATCCTGTTTGGCATTTTGGCATTGACAAAAAGTGTAATTCACCTGTCACTATGCACATTGTACAAGTCTCCAGTTGGATAATGAACACTGCATTCACCATAGTGTTTGGGACACGAAACGCGTCAGGCCGTGGACACAATAAATTCTTTTCACTTCTGAACATTTGCCTGGTGGAAGTCTGCCTTCTTTGAGTGCCTGCTCCATATTGGTTCATCGGTTTGTCCGCCCCCCTTCCTTAGTGTGATGAGTAACCATTATACTGTCAAGAGACCCTAATATCACAGATGTATCTTAGTAAGATTATAATTGCCATTGTATACCGATCTTTGCAGAAAAGGTATTGTGAGCACTTTCTTAAGCTCAGAGAAGCCAATAAGATCAGGTGAAGTTAGCAAATTTACAAAAGTAGCTGTGTGTTTATTAAGGTGTGCTTTTGCAGTGGTTTACCTAATAAAACTACAGTAAATAGTGCTATATTTTTGGTTCATTGCATAAAAACCCTTAATTAATTTGCACTGAGCCTTTAAATGAACCCATTTACAAATGGGGATGTCTTTTGTTCATTAAGTTTATTGTACATTTTTTAAATCTTTTAACATGTCGACTTGGTTTGCCTGGTTAGCTTGGAAATATGGGCATCAAGAGACAGGACAGTTGAGGTTTGGGGAGGCTTAGCCTTATTAAAATCCGCCCATGTAACTTGGCTGCCTCCTGCCTCAAACGTGGAATTTATGTGCAGGTACACTGCAGCCAATCACTTAGCAGCATAGCAGGGTTCTTTGTCGATCATGTGACAAATAGGGTCCTTTCCTCGGCAGCTGAGCTCCAGCCAGAGCAGTACTGGCAGGCAACTATGGGCGGAAGCAGAGTGATGGATGTGTGAAACGGTGGGCCCACTGCTGCCAATCACATTCCAATACAAATGCGATCGTATCACCTGGTCGAATCGCTCGGTACATTGAATTATTTTATTATGCAAATAGAAAAATAAAGCAAGCGGCAAGGGGCCCACCAAGTTTCTTCCCGGGCACCGGCAGACCAGTCCGACCCTGGATCCCAAATCCATATTTTGCAGTAAATGGCCAGCCATTTAAAGATCCCTTCATAACACAGGTCTATATGGATGGTACAGGGACGCCATCAGGGGGTTAAAGGTGCCGAAACTATAGGTGGCCCGGTCCTGTACATAAAGATAACTTCAAGTGGAAACGGTGGGTTTGGAAGATTCTAAGCATTCAATCCACAAATAAGACTAAGGGGGTTATTCACTAAAATCTTTTTATTTATTTCATATTTTATTTTAAAAAAAAAACACAACCAATTTTAGCTTATTTATTAATAAAAAAACCTAAATTTAATTTGGTCGTGGAAAAACTCGATAATATCAAGAGAAAACCCGAATCACTCAGGCTTTTTTTGTCCGAAAACCCAGAAAAGGTCGGATTTTCTGTCTTAACCCAGTACAGGCTGTAAAATTGAGATATGTGCCTCTCCCATTGACTTATACTGGACATTGACAGGTCTAAGATGGCAGATTTTCAGATTTGGGCTTTTTGCAGCATCGGGCTATAATAAATCTCACATTCAAGTTTTTTTTCCTCTACAAATTCGAGCTTTCTAGTGTGAAAAACTTGTACTTTTCAAGATTTTAATAACCCCTAAATGGTGTGTTGGGTAACTTGCTACGCTATTGAATAAATAGGAATCTGTTCATTACAGAATTTCAGCAGCAAACCATGGCTGTTTTTGTTATTTTACCTGTCCTTTCTATCTTTAATGAGCTTTGTAAAACAAGCCCATGACTTCTCATTGCTGTCAATATCTGACACCAGTAGGAGCCAGTGGTGTAACTACATGTTGCTGGACCCCACAGAAAATTATTTTTCAGTCCCCCAAAATGTCTAGAGATTGACCTGTTTTAGCAATATTTATAGAAATGGTATTGTAATTAGGGCCTCACGGGGCCCCTATACCTCCTGAGCCCCCTGCAGCTGCAGGGTCTGCTTCCCATGTAGTTACGCTCCTGTGGTAGGAGCTCATTACACAAGGACGTCGATCCCACCAAACTGTGTGTTCTTGAGATGACATATTTGGAGGTACAAAAGTTTTAGGAATTCCAGAAAAAGCATGTACAGTATAACCCAACCCCATATGCTTGATTACTCCGTCCTCATTTATTTTAAGGAAGGGTTTGATTTATCAAATTAGCTGCTGTCTTGGTCTATGTATGAAGATTATTTCTGTTGCTTGAGCAGGAACACTTTCTTCTTCCATAAAGATTTTGGAAATTGTCTATATATCTCTCCTTGGTGTGTGAGGGATCAGTGGAGAGGAAAAGAACTGTGGCAAAAAATAGGCAATGGCAATTTACCAAAATCAAAAGGACAGTTTTTTTAGTGGAGTAACCCAATTAGGACTTCAGATCACAAACAGGATTCCATCCCCCCTTTCTGAGCTGTGAATGCATATCTGTGTAGTTATAATTAAGGCTATAGGTGTCCGACCATGTTAGACAGTCTAAAAGGGTAGTCACACCTCACTCATTACAAGAATTTTCTTTTGATCTCCAAGGGTGAAGCTTTCAGCAAATGTTCTTCTACATCCAGACCCCCCTTCCGCAGCAAGGAGCAAGAAACAATATCCACAGGCAAGGAGGTGAGGTTGTTACCTGCAAGCTCCAGGTTGGAAAGGAGAGTGAGCTTTTGAAATATCGCGGGAATACTTGAAAGATTGTTAGAGCCAGCCTTAAGAGACTTGAGTCTAGTGCAGCGGCAAAGTTCATGGGGCAGTGACGAAATCTGATTGCCAGTGACTGCCAGACATTCTAGGCGGGACAGCTGCCCTACTTCTAGAGGAATGACTTTAATATTGTTGTGGCTGATGTCAACATTTCTAAGTTTTACCAGAGAAAAGAGAGATATGGGTACGGATTCTAACCTGTTGTGGGAAATGGAGAGTTCCTCCAGATTATGCAGGTGTTGAATAGATGGAGGGAGGCAAGTGATAGCATTATTGTTCAGCCTTAAAATAGTCAGATCTCGAAGACGCTGAAAGGCTCCTATTTCATTCACTATATTCAATAAGTTGGAAGATAAATCTATACATCGGAGGCCTAATAAACTGGACAGTACCTCTGGGATTTTTGATATCTGGCAGTCCTGCAATTCTACTTCCAGAAGTTGCCTCATTCTTTTTAACTGGCCCTGGCCTTCTAGTGCAGTTCCTCCATTTTGTATGCTCAGCTTAGACAGCTGTCCAGCCGCATCTAAGATAGCAGAGGGTAGGTGTTGCACATTGCTGTTGAGTGAAAGGGATCTTAGGTGAGTTAGGCCTTTCAAGGAATGTAAATGGATCGATTTGTTATTTGACGAGTTGAGGTTCCCGGAGAGATGCAGCTCTTGAAGAGACTTCAAGTTGTAAATCCATGGAGGAATCTCCTCCAAGTCGGTGAACCTGATGTGGAGCACCTTCAGCTTCTTCTGTAGGTAACAGTATGCTTCTGTATCCATTTTAGTTGAGCAGTGAATAAGGTGGAGCTCAGTAAGTGTATTCAGCCTCGACACTGCTCCTAAAATCCTTGCTGAGGCAATCAGCTCCAGCTTGAGGACTTCAATCTCAGTCAAACCATAAACAGCTTTTGGTATGGCAGGAAGCATGGCGAGCTGCAATTCCCACCTACCACGAGAGTCTTTGTTCAAAAACTCACTGAGCTTTTCCATTGTCCACTCTGAATTTAATTCCATCTCTCTCAGTCTCCCTTCACTGATGGCTGAAAGGAATACCGAGAATCTTTTCGAATACAAGGAATCGTAGTGGTCCACCATGTGCAGCAGAAAGGCAAAATCCTTTTTGACATCCGGAATGTCTCCTAATTCAGCACCATCAGGTACCTTTTCGAAGGAGTACACCTTCAGGGAATGGCTGCACAGCCAAAACAAGGCGTAGGCCAACAGGCAAGCATATAGAGAAACAAGGAGAATATAAGTCAGCAACAATTTCTCCAAGATAAATGCCAAGTTGTGGGTGCAGTTAAACATGGTATAACCCATTAAGGGTTGTATCCCAGGCTTGCAAATATGGTGGAAGCTGAATGTTCCTATGAGGCTAAATGTGTAGCCAAGCACCACAAGAATCTTTAACATTTTAATGACAGTTTGGCCGGTATAAACCCTGTACACTATATCAGAATCCTCAATATAGGAGCGGAAATGGCGTATTTTTTCGAACAACGCCTTGGCTTCTTCTTCTTCCTTTTTATTCATAATGGTGGGCATTAGGGAGTGTATCGGTGAAAATGGAGATTTGCCTAAAAGTGGTGTTCTAGGGGAGTATGGCATTGAACGGGAACAGCTAGACTTTTGCCGGACAAGGTTGGGTTGCTGGTCGGTGGTCTCCTCAAGGGTTCTAGTGGTCCAAGGTGATTCAAAGCACTTGGCCAATATTGAAAGGAAATGGTCAATTTTGGAGGATGTCTTTGGGTACTTAAACCAGAAGTGGCTGCTGAAAAGGAGAGACAATGTAGTTACAAGAGCCAGATAAGGAAAATATTTTGATTGCCAAGGCACTACATTATGGTAGCAGACAGCACTGACGTACAAGTATTGCTGATAATCCAGGTGGGTCAGGTAACCAGAGTGCCCGCTGTTAGATTGAGAGGGCATCGGAACCCCATGTAAACCTGTGGATGGACTCTTGTGTGGCATGGAGCTTATTGGCATGCAGACCACTTTGTCTGTTATGATGAGCAGCGTTGCAGAAAAGAAGGAGACCATGACCATTATAACAACAAGATAGTCCATGAGAACATCCCACCATGGCTTTAGTGCCTTGAAGTGTGCTTGGTGTTCAGCCAAGGAGACAACTTCACTTACTGAGATCATCCCTGAAAATGTATAGGAGAGAGAAATAACTGGAAGGAAATTAAGCTGTATCTTAATGCAAGATGACCATGTGATCAAGGAATGGAACCATAAGAAACAATTTTTAAAGCATAATACTAATATTAACACTACTAGTTCTCTCCCTATGTTTGCATGACAAAGTGTAAATAATGTGGAAAAAACTACCGGTACTGGAAAAGTCCACTAAAAATACAACTGCCATGTAAACAACCTCTAGTGTTCTCACTTTGCCTTTCTCAAACTTACCTGTACTACACTATTTGTACAGTTTGTAATTGCCTCTTTGGTCCTTTAAAGGAATTCTGTTATGGGTAATGTATTTTACAAAATGCATCAGTTAATAGTGCTCCTCCAGCAGAATCCTGCATTGAAATCTGTTTTTTGAAGAGCATGTTTTTTTATGTTCACTTTTCAAATCTGACATGGGGCAAGATATGTTGTCAGTTTTCCAAGTGCCCTCAGTCATGTAACTTGTGCTCTGATAAACTTCAGCCACTCTTTAGGGCAGAAACACATGCTCAGATTCGGGGAGATTAGTCGCGCAGAACTGCCTCCCGACGGCTAGAGTGTAAATCGCCGGCGGGATGGCAATCGGTGCGATTCGTTTTCCGAAGTCTCCCGAAGTTGCCTCATGAGGAAACTTCGGGCGTCTTCAGAAAATGAAGCGCTCCAAGTGCCATCCTGGTGGGAGGCAATTCGGGGAGATTAGTCGCCTGAAGAAGAGGCGATTTATCACAGGGCAACTTAATCTCCCGAATCTAAGCGTGTGTCTCTGCCCTTACTTCTGCACTGCAAGTTGGAGTGATATCACCCTCCTCCCATCCACCCAGCAGCCTATCAGCAGAACAATGGAAAGGTAACCAGATAACAGCTCCCTAAGACCTGCATTGCTAAAATGCTTTCATGCCCCACCTAGTGGTAGATATAAGAAGAGCACTCAATAGTAAAAAATCCAAGTCCCACTGTGACTCCTTCGGTTACATTACATTACATTACAAGAGCATGTAAAGTCTAAAATAGAATAAGGCTAGAAATGCTGTATTTTGTATACTAAATATAAACATGAACTTACTGCACCACAAGCCTAATCAAACAAATAATTTATGCTTTCAAAGTTTGCTACAGGGGGTCACCATCTTGTTACTTTGTTAAACATCTTTGCAAGACTAAGACTGTGCACATGCTCAGTGTGGTCTGGGCTGCTTAGGGATCGTCATAAACAAAGCTGCTTGAGTTCTGCATGGCTGGGAAGTAAGGCGGGGGCTCCCCCTGCTGTTCATAAGTATGATTGTTTCCCTGCTCAGCAGTTAGGGACCATCTCACAATTCCTATCCACAGCTGTAAATGAAGGGAAAATTTCACTGCATATAGTCAGGTTTCTTATAAAAACAGTAGACATTTTAATTAAAGTATATTGGAGATATGTTTCTTTCTCATTAAAGAAAGTAAAAATGTGATTTTATTTTTTTGCCTTTACATGCCATTTAAGTAGGAGAAACAATAGCTTATCTGAAAGCAGTTCCATAGTGCAGCACTGGCTTTTCCTGAAAGCACATGACCAGTCTAAATGACCTGAGATGGCACCTACAAACCAATATTAAACTTTTAAATGGTAGAATGGATTACTGGCAATGTACATATTGTAATTTAGTAATAAAAACTATACTATAAAAACCATGACACAATGCATTTAAGGGACCTTTACCTTTACATTATATTTTAGTGTGTTGGAGTTGGACCTATTCTAAGCAACTTTTCAGCTGGGCAAATGCAGTAATCCATAGCAACCAATCAGCGACTAGAGTCTTGCAGTCAGCTGTAGGTGTTTTTTTGTAGGAATTTGTTGTAGGTATTTGATTGGTTTCCATAGGTTACTGCCCAATGTTCATTAATGAGTGTCCCGAGACTGGCAACCAAAACAACAAGTTGGCTTACATTTTATTATTATTCGTAGTTGTATTGCTTCTCTTTCTTTCTGTCTTCCCTTCTCACTTCTCAAGCGCTGTCTGGTTGCTAGGGCATATAAACCATAGCAGCAACATCACAGCTGATATTCCAACCCTGAGTTGCAGAACAAAAAAAAAAGGAAGTGAAGCGAGTGATGGCAAACTGCTGCCTACATCATATTAACAGTTCATTTTAAGGTGAACTGTTTTATCCCTGGAGACACTGGTCATTTTTATCTTTGCTAAATCTTCACTAGAAGTTGCACTGATCTCCTGTCCCACCCCCAGTGTTGCAGCTGCTGTTGTACCTGTAGCACCTCTCTACCACCTCTCCGACCCAAGAGATTGCAGTCCTCTGTGCATTGCTCTAGCCATAGAGTCATCTGTATCGTGAAATGATAAGTTGTGGTGTGTTGTGGAGCCACTGGTTATAGTCACTCGGGCTTTCACATGTCTTAAAGACGCTGTACGTCGAATCATTCAACTAATCCTATAATTCCATTTTTGATTTTTTAAATTCCACTGTCAGGCAGTGCAAGTCACACTCCTAATGTTTAACTAGCACACGGGTGGTTGTTCAAACATTTGCATCTTTCAGTTGCCGTCTTACCTTTCCCAAGATGTGCAGAGCTCCTCTCGGTCTCGTATCTGGGCGAGTACCTGTATTAGGAAACAAGGAAGCAGCTCAGCCCTGTCACTCATTGCTTTACGCAAGTTCCAACGTGTGCCTCATGGAATATCCCCTTTACACGCCTTCCACATTCCTCTATAGCTATCCCTCTCTACTCCTCCAACCCTATCTATCAGATCTGTAAAGCCTAAGGTATGGCTGGATCAGTGTGGCTTTGAGACAATTACTTGCAATACATCAGAAAACGCTCATGTTCTACTTTGAGATGTTAGCCCTGCTGTTCACTGCTTAGAAAACTTGTGGATGCCCCTGTGCAAAAAGGAAGGTTCATGTAGAATAGGTTTATGGAGATGGGTTGGAGGAACTTGACTGATCTGTCACCCCAACCCAACTATACACCTGGGGGACTCATTTACCAGAGTCACAGGGGCAAATGCCAAAATTAAAACTGTGCCCCTTTAGGCCTATCCATGGAGCATTTTACCTTTAAAGCTGGGGAAAATACACAATAGGCTAGAGCAGTGATCCCCAACCAGTAGCTTGCAAGCTCACCAACACCTTGAATCTTGCTTTCAGTGGACTCAAAGCAGGAGCTTGTTTTTAAATTCCAGGCTTGTGGACAAGTTTTGGTTGCATAAAAACCAGGAGCACTGCCAAACAGAACCTCAGGTAGGCTGCCAGTCCACATAGTGGCTACCAAACAGCCAATCACAGCCCTTATTTGGCACCCCAGGAACTTTTTGCATGCCTGTGTTGCTCTTTGACTCTTTTGTCTCTTTTTATTGTTGAATGTGGCTCAGGGGTAAAAAAAGGTTGTGGACCCCTGGGCTAGAGACTTTCATTACATTAGTCCTTCAGCCTGTTGGGTCTTCGCCCTGCCCAGCATCAATGGTACAGCAGCCATGGAGGGGCTTCACTGTCCTACCCAGATAAGTAAAGGGAGGGCAGGGAGGAGAGTACCTTCTTTTATCTCAACAAGCAGTATGTTGCCATAGCACAGCATAGATCAGAGAAGAACCAGATGCCAATGCTAAGGTATTTTCAGGACATTTGTCATCCCCAGAAGTGGTGTAAATTTCTTTATCTCTCTTCGATATCTCCTTGTGTGGCATTACCCATACTCCACCAGCTGTCAGGTCTCTGATGGGGCTCCACAAAGTTCCCAGTCCATGGCAGTCAGGAGGCAAGGACATTATTTCAAAGACCAGGGAAGGAAACAAATAATATGAGGAATGAAGAATGTCTGTTATAAAGAGAGACTGGGAAGGACGTGTTTGTGTACATGCTAAATAGAGAATGAGACCATCAAGTTGAGTAGATTTCAGGTTGGGCATTTGTGTAATTGCTTATGTGTGCCCCGACTGTATATTTTTATTCAAGTGTCATCTTGGTGCTTCTCTTATTAGAAGATATTGGGGGTGCCTGAAGGTTCTTAGTGTGCTCTTCACATGATGGCCACTTGGTGTCACTGTATCCCAACACGCTGATAGTGCCAGTGGCAAAGGTATCGGCATGCAAGGAAGATGCCCATTAGTCCAGAAGGCCTCACCCTGTTTTGCCTGAGTGACGCACTTCTGACTCATGTAATTCAGGGCACATAATTACTGAAGCTGCCTTTCCTCAATTACAAAGGCGTAGCCGAGAGTTCAGCCTCCTGTATACTCAGCTTTGTCACCACTCCATCTGCAACTGCATTCTGATTCGTGTCCTTAGTACAGGTACAGGAATGCTGTACGTGTGGGACCTGAGGTTTTCTGGATAACAGCTCTCTCAATAACTTGTATCTTCATACCTTAAGTCTACTAGAAATTCACGTAAACATTAAATAAGGATTAATTATATCTTAGTTGGGATCAAGCACAAGGTGCTGTTTTATTAATACAGAGAAAAAGGAAATCATTTCTAAAAATGTGGATTATCTGGATACAATGGAGAGACGGCCTTTGCATAATTCAGGGCTTTCTGGACAACAGGTTTCCAGATAATAGATCCTATACCTGTATATGCATAATGCTTGTGTGTATTCATTGTCTATATTGTATCCTGTACATATACATATATAGATATATATATATATATAGACAAATACAGGAGTCCTCTGCACTCAACCCAGGTAAAACTTAGTCCCTTTATAAAATGTATAATGAAGCAATAGAATTCTTAATGAATCAGATAAAATTGAGCGTAGGACTGGCCAGATATGGGATGACTTTGACGTAGTTGGCCAGCTTAAATATATTGCAATATATGGACAAACAATCCCTGTGTTGTTTAAAGGGTAAGGCATTTTTCAGTAGCAGTATGCACAAAATGTCGCTGTCTTAAATATATTGATAATGGGTTGAGTGCTGAGGACTCTTGTAATTGTCTATATGTATTTTGTGGTCAGTCTCATTGCACCCCCGCCTAATGGTTTTAAAAATTAGTGGTGAGCACAACTTTCCCTTGTTTGTACATACATATATATATATATATATGTGTATGTGTATATATATATATATGTGTGTATGTGTATATATATATATATGTGTGTGTATGTGTATATATATATATATGTGTGTATGTGTATATATATATATATATGTGTGTGTATGTGTATTATTATTAACATGTATTTATATAGCGCCAACATATTGCGTAGCACTGTATGTGTATATATATATATGTGTATATGTGTATATATGTATGTATGTATATATGTATATATGTATGTATATATGTATGTATGTATACATATATAGGGAAAGCCTACAAAGCAACCCATAAACTCGGGAACATGGGGGGAGTTTATGGGTTGCTTTGTAGGCTTTCCCTGGCTTGGGTCATGGGGGGAAGTGACATCAGTCTTTGATGTGAAGTGGGATGGGTTTAATCTATTTAAATGCAGTTTTTTGATACATATGTTTTTAAAGGGAACATTTTGACAAAGGTTGTAGACCACAACCGAAACGTTAATGTAACATATACTATGGAATAAAAGAACATGAAGGATTGGAGTGTGCATCATTTGTGAACAATTATATATATATATATATATATATATATATATATATATATATATATATATATATATATATATATATATATATATACATACATACACACACACACATACATATATATATACACACATACATACATACACACACACAAACCCGTTATCCAGAAAGCTCTGAATTACGGAAAGGCAGTCTCTTTATCCAAATAATTAAAACATTTTTAAAATGATTTCCTTTTTTCTGTGTAATAATAAAACAGTAGCTTGTACTTGATCCCAACTAACATATAACTGACCCTTATTGGAAGCAAAACCAGCCTATTGGGTTTATTTAATGTTTATATGATTTTCTCAGTTTGAAGATCCAAATTACAGAAAGATCCATTATCTGGAAAGCCTCAGGTCCCTAGCATTCTGAAGAACAGGTCACATACCTGTTTGTATATGTGTATATATATATATATATATATATATATATATATATATATTTATGTGTGTGTGTCCATTTAGTCTAATGCATTTACCCGGTATGAACCCATTCATTCTGTATTCCCTGTCTCTCGAGCATTCTATAGGCCATATTTATCAAGGGTCGATTTTCGAATTGAAAAACACCCATTTTAGTCTAATAGGTCAGTTTTCGATCGAATATCGAAGGAATAGCGCATTCGATCTAATTCGATTTGAAGTTTTTCCCAAAAAAAACCTTTGATTTTTAAAGTCCACCAATTGACTCCAAATGGGTTGTAGGAGGTCCCCCATAGGCTAAAACAGCAATTCGGCAGGTTTAGGATGGCGAATGGTCGGAGTAAAATTTTTACAGAGACAGTACATGATACATTTACAAAATATTTTTTTTTTCAAATTCGAATCGAATTTGGATTATTCCCTAGTCGAAGTACACAAAAAAATAGCTTGAAATTCGAATTTATTTTTATTTTAAAATTCACCTCGACCTTTGATAAATCTGCCCCTATGTATTCCCCTCACAGCCCAATTATGTTCCCTGCCATTCTAGTGCACTTACGCTGTATATACCACTAACTCGCTCACTGCCCATTCGTTGCATTCCCTGCCACTTTTACCCAATTTATACACAAACTCTCTGCCCATCCTTTCTGTCCCTTGTTCACTGGGGGTCTTCCAGGATGTGTCAGAATGTCTATTCATGATGCAGATCCCATGAACATATATTTTATGCAATTTCTAGAATTAGACCCACATCATCATTACTGATGCCAGGAGATGTGTGGATCTTCCTTATATAGTATCACAGGCCGGTGCAGGTTTTTTCATTGTCGTAGTCTTTGCCCCCTTTATCAACACTCCTAAATGAAACAAATATATATAATAATAATAATAACAATAAACTGGTAAAACTACTCATTTTGCTTCAGAAACACTACTATAGTTTATATAAATAAGCTGCTGTGTAGCCATGGGGGCAGCCATTCAAAGGAGAAAAGGCTCAGGTTACACAGCAGATAAGCTCTGTAGAACATAATGGTGTTATCGGTTATCCACTATTTAACCTGTGACATATAGACTTTTTTCAATTTCTGCCATTGCTACACAGCAGCTTGTTTATATGAACTATATTAGTGTTTCTGAAGCAAACAGTTTTACCAGTGCAGGGCAACAGTACATGATATTTTCATTACTTTAAAACACTTATTTTTTGGGGTTACTGTTCCTTTAGAGGTGTGTGAGCTGAAGGAAATCCAAACAGAACCTGATGCCCGTTTCTTTACAAACACAATAGGGCAACAAGCCCCCCAACAACAGCCATAGATGCAACTCTCTTGTCTTCTATAGAACAAATATCTGTGCCCCTCTGCTGCTGCATTCACATTGAGAAAAACATGGTGGCAGGTAGGCTTATTTCAGTGTACACAAGCCAGAAGTCGCCAAGTCACTAGAGAGCCCTGTACTTCAACTTATGCCAGGCATGATATACACAACACCATTGTGTCTTGAGAATTCTGCATTCTGCACTAAATATCAGTCTGGCTCAAGGCACTGACCATATACATTTGTGATCTCCAGCCAGTGGCTCGGGAACAACATGTTGCTCTCTAATCCCTTGGATGTTGCTCCCAGTGGCTCAAAGCAGGAGCTTATATTTGAAATTCCAGACTTGGAGGCAAGTTTTAGTTGTATAAAAACCAGGTGTACTGCCAAACAGAATCTCCTGTAGGCTGCCAGTCCACATAGGGGCTATGAATAGTCATTAACAGCCCTTATTTGTGCCACCTAGAAACAGTTTTCATGCTTGTGTTGCTCCCCAACTCTTTTTATATTTGAATGTGGCGCACAGGTAAAAAGGGTGGGGAACCCCAATATATAGGGGCACTGTCAGGGCTGCAACAGCTTAATTGTCTCTGTTTCTACTGAAAACCCTTCTAATTTTTGCCCGTGCCCAGCCAAACTGAATCTGAATTTGCATATATAAAATTGGGGGCGGGTAGGGAAATCACATGATTTTTTCGTCACAAAAGAAGAATTTTTTCCACTTTTTCCTTTCCTGCCCCTAATTTGCATATGCAAATTCGGATTCGTTATTTGGCCGAATCTTTCACCAAGGTGGAATAGTGGATTCAGTGCATCCCTAGTATAAATGTGGCTCGACAGGACTCCACTGCAACCTCAGCTTCATTCTGGCACCATCCAAACCATTGGCTTTTGCATTTGCTTCCACTGATGGAGCAGAATTTACCAATGCACCTGGCACAAAAAGCACATTTATTTCCCATACTGCATCACTGAAGTCTACTTCCTGCATTTCCATGACTGACCACACACAATCCTTTAACTGAAATGTTTATTGTTACATTAAATAAAAACAAAATGTACATCAAGGATTTGTCCTCCGGGGCGGGCAGGTTTTCCTGTAGTGGGCAGACATCTTTAGGAGACTATTGCAGCTATTGCTGGTACCATTACTAGAGGCATCAGTCTCCCACTAGTTCATGTCCATCCTAGATGTATACTACTTCATATATTGGGAAGGTATTAAAAAATTCTACAATATAATCATTCCTCTTTATAGGGAGTTCCCACAGGTCTCTGATCAACCACAGGAGCAAGTTGTAGAACATGGTTGACCCCGATAGGTTTGTGCACAATATATGGCATATTTATAGAGCTCCATCATCGACCTTACATATTAATGCTGTGCTTTGGCGTATTTTATTTGTTAAGCCAATTTATTCCAATAACTTGCACCACTCTTGCGGCCCCTTAAAGCCATGGAATAAATTCACACCGCAATGGCGTAACATTTTCCGACATCATTAATACACTCGTCTACACACATAATTAAGTAGCTCTATAAAACTGTGATTTTTACACAGGACACTGTGGTGTACACCATCAAATCCATGACAAATCTTTATTAAATATGTCCCGTGGTGTCACTGAAGAAGAAATACATTATGCACTACCTATTAGGTTGGTGTCCATAAATGTAAGATTTAGAAGGAAAGGAAGACATAATTACTTCTTCCTCTATTCTCTTACACCCTTCTGTAATATCTCAGGGAACTGACTACCTCTGCTTACTTATCAGCTTATACACCCTTCCCTCTTATTGATCCTGGAGAACCTCCATATTTCTGCCCGGCCTTTCACCACTCACCCATTTCAGTCCTCTTTAAATTTGTCCCTCACATCTACTGGCAATGTGTCAAACAGTAACGATTCAACATTCAAGCCCGATCTCTTTAGGCTCAAACAGTTCCCTATCTCAGGAGGTAACATATCCATTCGGTTTCCTTTTAGTTCTAGTTTTACTAGGCAAACTAGAGACCCCACCTTGGGAGACAGACTTGCCAGTCTGTTTTGCCCCAGTTTCAGAGTTTTTAGCTTTTGACAGAAAAACAACTCAGTCGGGAGATCCTCCAAAAAGTTTCCACTTAAACCAAGGTATTGGAGTAGTTGCAACACCCCGATCTCTGGAGGAAGTTCCCGGATTTCATTGAATGACAGGTCAAGATGCCTGAGCTTGTTACAGAGGAATAACTGGGAGGGAATAACCAGAATTTTGTTGCGATTCAAGGACAGTTCTTCAAGACCCTTCAGTTTACGGATATGATCGGGGATGTAGGCAATCTGGTTGTGCCACAATCGAAGAACGCTAAGCTTTCGGCAGTGTTGTAAGCTAATGATCTCCTCTATCGTGTGTAGAGTGTTTTCCTTTAAGTCCAACACCTGTAAGTTAGTGAGGCTAAAAACTGCATGGGGAATACGTTCCAGTTCACAGCGAACAAGTTCAAGTTCTTTGACGAGAACAAGCCTCTTCAGAGCATTAAGGGTCAGGAGTTTAGTTCCGTCGTTGTGAATGCTAAATTTTTGCAAGTGGCCGGCCACATCTGCAACAGTAGCTGGTATTTTAGAGAGGTTGCTCTTTATTGTCAGCACCTTTAGACTCTTCAATTCCCTCAGACTTTCCAAAGCTGGGTTCTTAGACAAGTCCTGTGACAGCCAGCCAAACAGATGGAGCTCCTCCAAAGCCCGAAGACCGAAAATCCACAAAGGTATCTCCTTAATGTCGTCAAACTTTACCTGCAGTATCCGAAGGTGGTCCCGAAGATAAGCCATGGAGGCATGCTGCACTTTGGCTGTGCAATTTAAAAGGGACAGCTCCTCCAGCCTCACCAGCTTAGATACCAAGGGTGGAATGAGAGCCTCATTAACCATCTCCAACTTAAGTGACTCCATCTCTGCAACCTCAAACACTGTATCTGGCAAGCCTGGGAGTTTGAAGAGGTGCAGCTCCAGTCGACCTTCGGGTGTATGCTGGAGTTTTTGTCTCAGTTTGTCTGCTGGCCACTCATGGTTAAGATTCAGTTGCCTCAGCCTGCTTTCACTCACCTCTGAGAGGAAGACGGCAAACCTCTTGGAGTAGAGAGAATCATACTGATCAACCAGATGTAGCACAAAGGCAAAGTCATTCTTCACATCGGGAATATCCCCTATTCCAGTCTCTTCTCTCACTGACCGGAAGGAATACTCCTTTAGAGGACGTCTGAAGAGCCAGTACAGAGTGTAGAAGCAAGTGAGGCCATAGACACCCAAAAAACACAAGTAGCTTATTGCTAATTTGGAAAAGAGATGGGCCTTAGTGTGGTTACAGCAGAAACTATTGTAGCCAGTCATGTCCTCTGTATGAACACTGCAGGGCACAATGAAGTGAATCTTTCCCACCAAGACTGCATTGTAGATTGTGATCAGCACAAATTTACACACTTTTAGCACAGTCTGACGCATATACATTGAGTAGAGTAAGTCACCCTCTTCCACATGATGACGAAATTTCTTAACTTTCTCAAACAGGGCTTTGGCTTGTTCCCCCTCCTTCTTGTCCAATGCACTAGCTGAAGAAGTCTCAGCCACCAGTTTCTCTGGAATGGGTAGGTCAGCGGTAGCAGGGCTTCCCTCCTCAAAGTTTGGCTTGGAGAGTTCTCGATCGATGCTCCTCTCCTGATTGGGTTTCTCCTGACTAGACTCTCCTGAGACTTCCGACAGGGCTCGTGTAGTCCAAGGGGAGTCAAAGCACTTGCCGAGTATGGAAATGAAATGCTCTATTTTGGAGCTGGTGCCCGGGAACTTGAACCAGAAGTTTCCACAGATGATAAAGATCAAGGTGTGAATGACCACTAAATATGGAAAATATTTTGCATACCAGTGCAAGGCCGTCTCATAACACATCTGATTGATGAAGCTGTATTGTTGGAGGTCTAAGTTGTTGCGTAGACCACTCATCTCCCGGGGGGGACTGGAAGTAGCAGTCGGGGGTGGAACAGTTGTTTCAAGGTCGCTATCATTGGAAGCTGAAGACTGTTGGGTGAACTCCTGGCATGTAATTTGGGAAACAACATCGGCAGAGGTGTGGTTGGGGAGGCAAATTATCTTGTCTTGAGTAACCTGGAAATAAGCATAGAAGTGTTTCAGCAAGTAAGAGAAATGGCACCAACAACGGCAAATATATTTGGCAGGCAACAGTTAAGTCGAGAATTGACTGGTACATTGGAGATAAAAGAAAAGAGAGAGGGAGAGAGAGCGCGAGAGAGAGAGCGAGCGAGCGAGAGAGAGATGCATTAACACTACTGTATCTTCTATAAATATGTTTATTTATAGACATACCTGATTCAACAGATTGAAAGGAAACCATAATAGTCTATACCTGACACATACCATTTCCCAACCTCAGGCAGCAGAGAAAACACAATCCGCGGCCTACTTAAGTAATGCATACTTCATTTTACAGCTGAAATCTGACCTTTGTGTGCGCTTACGTGCTGATGCCATACCTGTGGGTGCATTCTAACGACTGGGGTGAAAGGCAATGGATTGTCATAAAAATACTATAAGGTGACAATAGCCTTAGGCTCACGGTGTCATTCACCCATTTCTTAAGCTGGCCATAGACGCAAAGATCTCATCGTACGAATCGAGGATTCGTGTGTGGAGAGTCCCGACATTTTTCGTCCGGCGGAGATCGGTCGTTTGGTCAGGTCGTCTGCGGGTAATATCTCTGCGTGTATTGGCGATCGTACGATTTTCAGTGGGAGACTGTCACTAGCTTTGTCTATCGTACGATTGCTGTCAGGGGCAGAACATCGGCTGATCTGTTCTTTAAATACTTTATTTGGTCGGAATGGTAAGACTTTGATCTGAATGGTTAGTGGCAGGTCGGGAGATGGGAAAGTCCGATCGTACATTGATTCGTACGATTGGATCTTTGCGTCTGTGGCCAGCTTTACTGTGTTCCATTGTAAAGTGATGGATTCTGGGACTTAAAGTCTCTCTGCTTTCCATGGTGGGTAGTGCACAGATTCTCTGAAAATCCCAAAATCCATTACTTTCCAATTATACAAGGCGGGGAAAGGGTTACATTTTACAGTGTGAAAATGAGAAAATGAGAAATGTGAAATTAAGAAAATAATAATGAATTAAGAAAATAATTATTAAGATCCTACCTGCAAGGTGCATCCAAAGACCCCAATCATGAGCATGGCATAGGTGATATATTCAGCCAGGACATCCCACCAGGGCTTGAGGACTTTAAAGGCCGGCTGCTGCTCCGTGAATTGCTTGAACTCGGCAACAGGAATCATTTTGGCAGGCTAGAGATCTGGAAGAGAGAGAGAGAGAGAGAGACATGAGTTTATTTGCAGGATCTTCACTCGTTACCTTTCTCCTGGTCTTCTACCTTTGTGACACTTCTGTCTACTCCACCAGTTCCCATCAACTGCCCCATCCACCAACTCTACTCATGCCAATACACATATATAGACTGTATATATCTATATTCTTCCTCTGCTCTTATCCATGTAAACTTCTCCACATATCTCCTCTGCGCTCATGGACATAACCCCACCATCAACTTTATTTACAACTAATTCTCCAGACCTTTTCCAGTCATTGGAAGCGGATGACTGTTGGGCGAACTCCTGGCATGTAATTTGGGAAACAACATTGGCAGAGGTCAGACCCTATGACTTTCCTCTGTTTTCTTCTCTTGCTCTGTCTCTCCCTTTGCAACCATAGAAGCTAACTGAGTGTATAGTCTTTACTGCTAGAGATTCTGCTCACTAACATGTTATCTTCTACCCGCAGGCTTCTCTCTTATCAGGTACATGCAGGACCCCCCTCCACTGACACCGCTGCACAGAGACACACGGAGCAACAGGAGAAAGAGGCCAAAGAGGAAAAACTCTACAAGTGCATCCGTGTCTTCCGGACTGTATCACCATCAATGTTATTAAAAGGGCCGTTGAGAGATTTTATGCGGTGGTTCCCTGGTCACTACACCACCTGAGTCAGCCAGCACACTTTCTGTTAAATAATATAAGGAGTAGGGACCACCAGACTTTTTGCCATTTGCCAAAACACTCCACATGCCAAAACCTTGACATATTTGTTATTAGGTTTCCCTTTCTACCTCTTTCCACCTTGCTATTTAAAGTACTGTCAAGTTTCCAGGGTCACTGACCCTGACAACTCAAGAACAGATTCCCTGTGAGGCCACAATGTAGCAGAAGCAAAATTACGGCACCAAAATATTCTAGTATAGTCGGGTATCCAAAGGAAGTGAACCTTGGGGTTCAGAATAGGGATGCACTGAATCCCCTATTTTGTATCCTTTGTGAAAAATTCATCCAAATACAGAACCTGAACCCTAATTTGCTTATGCAAATTGGGCTTACGATTTTTTTTTACTTCCTTGTTTTGTGGCAAAGTCACATGATTTTATAGATTCGGTTCAGCCAGGCATGAGGATTAGGCCAAATCTGAATCCTGCTGAAAAAGGCTGAATACCGAATTAAATCCTGGATTCAGTGCATCCCTAGTTCAGAAGGAAGAAATACCGCCAGGGTGCCATCAACTTTAGAAAAGCTTTTAGAAAACCGAGATATCCTACTGGCCAATAAATTCGCAGGGATATCTGTTTGGATCAAGCGCATTATTATCCTATAAATAGTTCATGATAATAATCAATCTTTTTACTCATGCTCCGAGCTCCCTGCCCACGCCGTCAGAGAAGATTTTTCAGTATATCCGTCAAGAGATTTTGGAACAATCCCCATAAGTGGCAATGGGTTTTATGATAAGATATTGGGTGGGTTACCTGTTCCCCCTTTCTGTTCTGTGAATGTATAACCAGTGTAGCAGAAGTAAGTGCAAGTACGTGTGTATTTTTCCAGGGAAGTGTATAAGTAAACTGCACATGTGGGTGATGCACCCCAGCGACGCGGCACCACAATGGAAGTCCGTGTGCATTGCGTGCAAGTGCTGGAAATGGCAGGAATGTGTCACAAATAACACAGGCACTTGAGGGAGCAGATATACTTAGACATCAGAGCGGAGCTATAAATCCAGGCACGTCCGGCACAAATAGTGCTGAGCCCAATTCTCTCCCTGCGCCAGAAACATTCCTGGGATCCATTCCCAGTTCCCAGTCACTCGGGCCTCTGCACGGCAAGTTACTAACAGAAGTAAGCATTGCAGGCTGCTGCGTCTCACCGCTTCCTTCTCCGTGATTAGTGGGATAATATTATAATTGGCTCTCTACGTAATCCTGTTTCACTTTGAATACAAGCTTAAACAGTGGCGTGTAGGTGGGTGATACAGAAGAGAGAGAAATTGCAGGACTTCAGCTAAATATACATATATGTGAGAGGGAGCAAGTGCTGCAGTTTTATCTTCCCCGCCCTGCAGCTCAGAACATGATCTCACATGAGCAAGAAAAGCAGCGACTGCCTGGCATTGTGCACCATGTACTGAGGGGCCTGGAACACCTACCTAGCTATTATTATTATAACCATGTATTTATAGAGCGCCAACATATTGCGCAGTACTATTGGCTTTAATGGGACCCACTCATTAGAGACCTGTATGAGGGTACTTGGGTCTCATCCAACCAGCAACCTAGTCCATCATTCCGCCTTTTTACCCACAACCTAATGCCACCTACAACTCAACAAAATACCAACTATAAAACAGAAGTGATGTCATTGATTAGAGGTTGCATCATCAAACTCTGATGTGATGTCATCACAGACAGAAGGTGGTGGCAAATGAAGCAGATAATCCTATTTTGAGACCATATCCCACCCCTATCCTGTACTTTTGGAGGTACCCAACCAGCTTCAGGACTCCATTACCAGTTTGGAGTAAAGCATTAGTTGCAGCCTGGGTGCCGTCTACTCCATTGCCCTCCCTTGCTTACCTTTTATGTGCAAACACCCCACACCCAGATATGAGTTGGGCACCCACCTCTCCACTTCTTTTGTTTACCCCCCCCCCCCGCAAGACAACACTAGGCTCACTTTTGACTCCCACAAATGCCACTCGGTGCCTTCGGCATTAACATTTTACCAGTGTTCATATTGGCGCACTCTTCAAATCTGCCAGGGGTACAGACCTATATTCCCAGGAGAAAGGGGAGGCTTGGGGGACACATAAGCCCATTGCTTTGACTTGTTATTGGCTGCTGTAATTGCAAATACTGTAACCCCCGAGTGGTCGCTTCTTCATACCTGTACCCTCTCTTTCTAGGAAAGATTCCACACGGGCGTATAGAATTTTTGGCATAAGTAAAAATATCAATGTTTGTCCATACTAAATACATTTAAAATATTGTACCAAGGCACCATGAGTCTACACTAACTACAGCATCCCAAGAGGGAAATACAATGGCAGCTCCCACCCCCTGCACAAGCAATGTGCCACCCCCATGTATTGCACCCGGGGGACCAGTACCAGGATGCGCAACTGGCACTTTTTGTTATTGCAATGGATCAGGTTGAGGCTGTGCAATTAGGGTCGGCACCTTCTTCTGGAAAGAAAACGACAGCATTCCTATACATCTCGCCTGCCTTCCCTATTAATAACACCGGCACAAGTATCATTTTATAGCAGCCAGGTGGCCGAGCCTGCGTGGGGGAGTGGAACGGTCTAAACTGCCATATAAAGTTCCATCAGACCCCGGTAGATAGAGTAGAATAAAGGTTATTCTCTCACCAGCCAGAAAGAGACTCCATCCCATTGTCTCGCCCTCGGTGGGCACTTTACTGCTGAGGGATTCAGGATCAGTTTCCTTTTCCAACAGTGACTGATTGTCTGACAGGAGATGGGTTTTCAGCAAATTAGTTGCAGGCAGGAGGGGGGGGGGCGGCCATTTCCCAGAACAAGCGCAATAACAATTACTTACTGACCTTTACGTGAAACAAAAGGAAATGCCTCCTTAATATACAGGATCTATACATTGACATGTCCCAGGCTGGAGACTGATAGCAACTCAATCAGGACCGTGTCTCTAGATAAGGGATTTATCTGCTGTGCTGCCATACTGATCCTCACCAGAGCAAATCAGCCACACGGCACATCCGGGACACAAGACTAAACCCCACTTTCTGACCGAGATGCATCACTAAAGTCAGCTCTTAATGCTGGTGGGACATGCCAGAGTTATAGTTGTGAAGCATCTGGCACACATGATCAAACCCCTTTTCTTGACTGAGACAAATGATCTGTGGAGGTGCATCAGTCAAGTCAGTTCCACCTGAGCGCCTGTCACTTTTCGTTTACAACCTACAAAGGGGAGGTGGGTAATTAAAGAAGCCCACCATCATCATGGTAACAAGGATCTGCCCACAGGGAGACACTAAACTAAACTAAAGGGCCTTGTTGGTGGATCACATGAGAAGGTTTGGGAAATGCTGTCAGTTAACCAAGGGGACGTGCAGAAAACTTTAAAAATGCATGTTGCTTTCCCACTTTTATTGCTTTACTGGAACAATACGACCTGCTTTAATAGCCACAAGGGAAGTGCTAATGGATGAGCATTATCTATGTCAGCTGCCAACCTATTTATGGGTCCAAATTGTGGTGGGAACTGCCCATTAGCTCATAATAAATCTGCATTGTTCTGCTACGTTCAGATGGACATCTCCCCACCAAAGGTCTGAGCGAACCCGTCAGGGGCCTGTCTTATAGTTTTGAAACATCTGACCTAAGGGTGAGGATATATCTTGCTACACCAACATTGCCCCCTGCAGCTCCTATTTGCCTGGATAAAGAAGAACTGGAGGTGGCAGTTGCTTCCAGCATGAACAGGAGCCATAGGAATAAGAATCATAGCTCTGAGGTAGTGATCTCCAACCAGTGACTGATAAGCAACATGTTCCTCACCATCCCCTTGGTTTGTTGCTTCCAGTGGCCTCAAAGCAGGAGCTTATTTTTGAATTCCAGGCTTGGAGGCAAGTTTGGTTGTATAAAAACCAGATATACTGCCAAACAGAGCCTTCTGTAGACTACCAGTCCATATAGGGGCTACCAAATATCCAATCACAGTCCTTATTTGGCACCAACCATGAACATTTTTCATGCATGTGTTGCTCCCCAACTCTTTTTACATCTGAATGTGGCTCACAGGTAAAAATGGTTGGGAACCCCTGGCTGTAAGGGCTACGAGACACAAGGCATCAATGCCTCCTTTCACAAACTGCCTCTGAGCGGTTGGTCTTGTTTCAATACCGGCTTGCTGATAGAGGGGAGTCCCACCCTACAGGCGTGCAGATATGGGTGACATTGGATCCATGTTTATCTCTCCTGGTGCACTAACACCATTGTGTTCTAAACAACCTTATCTCTTATTTGCTATGGAAATGTGGGCCCCACAGCCCTGCTACAATTTGATTGGCAGCTCCCATGGCTACATGAATAGATTATTTAGTTCAACCACTTCATAAACTCAGAGTCAAAAACCCGAGGTTCTCTTGCAAGTGTAACAGTACATTTAAATGCATACAAAGCCTGAGTGTGTGTTTTGTTTGGTGTTACTGGCAGTAAGTTCTAACGAGCAAGGCCTTCTTTATATACAGATACAGCTGGAAACAAGAGGCAACGTGTATTTTTGGTGTATATAGGCCATTACTGTGCTTTGTAAATACTGAATGTGCCCGTGGCTGTTGAATGGCTGGTCCCAAGGAAAATTTTTTATTTTGTTAGCAAAAAAAAAATCAAAGGCTTGATGGGGATAATAACTGGGAGGGGGGGGGGTTTACTTAAAAAAAATACACTTATTAAACCCACATGTTGAATTAGCGTTGCATTTAGAGCCACATGCTGCACAGACGTCAGGCTTTAACTTGTGCTGTAAACTGCCCATACGGCCCCAGACTGTATATTCACACTTACAGGCAGTTTGCATTTAACGCCAGTTGGAGACATAAGGGGCAGTTTCAGGCGCTTCCTTCCCAGCTGACATATAATCACAATATATGTCCCATTAGCCCAGCCTGCATCTAATTCCAGTTTTAAAGGGTTAAACCCAAACTGTTTTTACATTAGAATTAGTTGGATTTTTATGAGGAGGATTACTGCGGTTTTATGTGCCTTTTGGGTGTTGGGGGGGGTAAACAAATTCAAGGCTAGGGGGTGGGGATGTCGGAGCAGGAGATTTACTGGTCAGTGAGATTAGTTGCTGGAATGTGGCTCATTCATGCAGGAGCAAATTAAATCTTATTGTGCCCCTGGAAAAGTATCGAGTTGGCCCCCTACTTGCTTATAATATGGTTATCTGCCTCTGGATTGGACACTCAGGGATAATGCACCCCTATAGCACATGGTCGTCCCCCCAGCAGCCACAAGGTTTACTCCACTATAGGAGCAACATATTTATACAAGTGTCACTGCAATGGCCAACATGCCTGGCTCTACCCCAAATGTAAGCAGTTTGCTTTATACATAAAGGCACTGGAAGGAGGTCCCTGTGCCAAAGAGCTTAAAGTCGGATTACATACATATATATATATATATATATATATATATCAAGGACACAAGACGTCAGCACTATATACTGTACAGGCTACAGCTCTATTGAATGGACTTGCAGATAGAGGATTCTGGGCATTATAAAACACAATGGGGGTCATTTATAAACACTGGGCAAATTTGCACCTGGGCAGTAACCCATGGCAACCAATTTAATGATTGCTTTCAGTGTTCAACCTGCAGCTGGCTGGAAAAAAAAAAAAGCTAATCATTGATTGGTTGCTATGGGTTACTGCCCAGGTGCAAATTTGCCCAGTGTTTATACATGAGCCTCAATAGATGTTTGGCCCGCGGGCAGCAGGTAGGATCTATGATTAGAACTTCTGTCTTGTAGTGTTTGGGTATTGAGTTTTGATTTCCTTGTCTTGTGACTTAGCCCTTAGATTGTAAGCTCCTGTGGCTGAGCTGCACTCACTGAACTCCCATAAGTCCCAGCAAGAGTCACAGGTATAGCCTTTATGTCACTAACAAGTGTGTGTGGGGTTATGGTCAATTCAACTGGGTCACGGCAACAACATGGAAGGGACATGGAGACACTAGAGGACATACATGTAGCACCAGCCTCATACACTGCGTGTATTTTCCATGATGCTGCACCAGTGAAACGTACAATGCTGGTTGTGACAACAGAGCTACCCGAGGCCTGTGCGTGCCGTCATGCATCCGACACATGCCAATATTTACACACACGGCTAACTATTTCCATCTGCCTACAGCAAATAGGATGCGACTGCAGCAAATAGCACACGGGTATGTGCCCAGTGGGCTGACACTTTATATATTATACACACACACACACACTGCAGTCTGACTGCAGCTTCCAGCTATTTCCCTGATATAGTGCACTCATTATTATTAATATTATTATTAATACCCCGGGGCCCAGACTGCAGAGAAGGCAGAGGCCTCAGTCGGTCTGATGTTCCCTGCAGGTCGACAACAGACATTCCTGCCATAGAGTTTACTTTACTGAGCAAGAAATTGCATTATACAGGGAAATTCCTTCCCGCAGGGTGTCAGAGAGCAGCACATGTTACATGAGAAATCCTGCCTAGATCTGCTTATATATTTCCTTATATCCCCTTAGTTTTTCATTTATATTGGGCCAGTATATATATATATATATATATATATATATATATATATATATATATATATATATATACACACAAAAGCCATGAATATCTTGTAAATTATATCCTTATAAACGGTGAGTTCTGATGTCATCAGTTATAAACGGTGAGTTCTGATGTCATTTCTGTCACATGACTCACTGAAACTTGTGTATTATAATAAAGTACCCCCAGTTGCAAAATATGAGGATATTAGAAGTTACCTCGGAGTTCCATGACCTGACCTTCGGCCTTGTGTTTTTATATGGTCATGAAACTCCTCGGTAACTTATAATATCCTTATATTTTACAAGAGGGGGTACTTTATTCACTATATATACTGTATATAAACACACACTAGTATAGAGGCCAGATAAAGCCTATAACATACATTCCATTGAGGAGAAAGGCAACAGGTGCCAGTTTAGGGTTACTCCAATTTCCCACATTCCCCCACCAAATTAGCAAGCAGAAGGAAGCTGGGAATGATGTTGTCACAACAGCTGGGGGGCCACATGGTATAGTCCTGGTTATTGATCCTCAGGGATTTCCACCTGCCTAGGGCTGGGCGTCAGGGAATTGCACCCTGGGGGGTCCATGGGAGAGATATAGGGAACTTGAGATAGAGTAACACACTCTGATTCCAGTGTCAGTGGATAGTCAGAACCAGCAGTGCTGTGATGCTGATCTTTGACTTGGGGTAACTGATGATAGGTATGACACATGGGTGCAATGCTGGCCACTCAGATAGAAATAACATTTTCTCAAGCACAGGAAGAGCCACTCTTTTGGCAGTCAAGCTCGAGTTGGCCACCCACATGGGAGACTTCTCAGGAGAGGACCATCAAGCCTCCTCTGTAATCCTTGTCGATGGGATGGGATGAGATGGGATCAAGATGTGTAGTCAATTTTAAGTTTTGGCAGGCCATTGGTAAGGTCCCATACATGAACCAATGAGCTTCTAACTCTTTCTGGAGGGGCTGAGTAGTCAGTTTATACTGGCACATGTATGACCACCCTCTACACTGAGCCTACATTGGCTACACATGGAGCAAGATGGTTGGCAAATTTGTTTTAATTCCAGTATATCCCAACCAGGAAGCCTGCTGCACTGATGAGGGGTCTGCATGGGCCCCATATATGATCCAACTGTGGCCCACAGCCAAAGAGATTGAATCAGCCCAGTCAGTTCTGTCACACAGGTTGGATCTAAAGCTGCCCACACATGTAAAGATCCTCTCTTTACCAAACACCTGGATCTCCCTACCTTGAAATGGGGAATACCAGGCTGATTCAATTGTAGTCCTTGGGCCCAAAGATCGGATCACAACACTGGGAATTCAGGGGGTCGGAGCAAGGACTTCATCAACAAACCAATTTGGTCCTTGATCTAACAGGATTTTTAAACCTGCCCGGTCAATTTCTCACCAATTTTCAGCCACATATCAGTTAGGGAAGCCCATCCGAGGGCCCCATACACTGGCCAAGAAGTTGCCAACATGCTCTGTTCACAGCTTTTATCAGCCCATGACTAATCGCTACTAACTAAAGGCCTGACCAACCCAACAAACACTCAGTAAGGCTTCACCCCTTGTACTAACAACAGAACAGAGTCCCCCACTATCACTAACTATCACTAACCCAAAAACTGCTGCACCCTCTGCCTCCTAAGTGACGTGCAGTAGAGTAGTGGCCAACCTTGGCCTATCCAGCTCATAGAGAGGCTGCCCGCCTGCTAATGATGGGTTTGTGGGGTGATGGGACACCAGGGAAAGCCCTGGCAATAAAGGTACATAGATCATCACATGAGGTTATTTCCAGTGGTGCAGGGTTTCAGCAATCAAATGACATTTCCAGGTGGCTCTACATCCGCTAATAAACATATTCTATTTAAGAGTAGTGATGGGCACAAATTTGCTGCAAATTTCCGCGTTTCATCATCAGCGAATAAATTCGCAAAACTGCAGTGAAAATTCGCGGGCGTCAAAAAATTTTTTGGGTGCGCATTGGAAAAGTCGCTCGTGTCAAAACCGTCAACATTAGTCGGACGCCTGTTGTCTTTAACGCCAGCGTCAAAACCGACGCGAGTGTCAGAATTGATGCGGTTGTCTACATTCACGTTTCGCTAATTTTCCCGCAATTTTTTATTCACAAATTTTTCAGCGGATCGAAACGGGACAAATTCGCCCATCAATATTTTAGAGCTGATGTACAGGTTCATGTCATGCTTCATTATTGTGTAATTATTGTGTATTAGCAATATTGAGGCCCATGTGCACCCCCTTCCCAATTTGATCGTCTGATGCCAGACCTTGTGAGCGAGGTCATTTTTGGATGCCCAGGTGGTACTCACACGTGATTCACAGCCGCACGCAGCCCCCGCGGGCACCACACTGTGCGGGGAGTGAAGGGATGGAGGAGCACAGGATCAGCTGGGGATTCAAGGCAAGTGCTAAAATCAAGGAACAAAACCTTCTCCAAGTGCTTAAGTTCCCCTTTAAATATCAAAGATACTCTTCCCCCGCCTTCTATAACATACAGTATATGCCGGGTGTTTGCTTTTGTCACATGGTCATGGGAGGGGGGGATTTTCGGGCAGGATGGGCTGAATGGATTTGTAATGGGGGGGTGGGTTATCGAGAAGACAAAGGAGCAGTACAAAGCACACCTGTGGGGGCATGCATATGTGCAAAGGCATTTGGGAGGGGGGGGGGGTGGAAATAAAAATAATATATACTTAGGTCTGATGAAAGAACTGCAACTGTTTCAAGAGTCAGAACCAGCAGTGCAGAAAGGGATAGCCAAATACAGCTTTCAGTAGAATTTACATCTATAAATACATTTTAAACCAGTGAGAATGTAAAATGATTGTATGTAGGGATAGTTGCTAAGAGTTTCCATACAATTATATTTATACGTGTGTGTGGCCAATGAGAAATCAGGGGCGTGGAGTATCAATGAGATGTACGTAGGGGGAAGTGATAAAGTTCATTGGAGATAGTAATAATCCTGTATATAGAGTGGGGGGTAGATCATCTTGATGACGTATGGGCAGGGGCCTGCGGCAATGCACTCCACGCTTCGATTTCCGAAGACGCTCGTGGCAACTTTGGGTGACTTCGGAAATCGAAGCGTTGCGAGTGCCATTGCGCTGGTTTTGTCGCTTAGAAGAAGAGGCAATTAGTCGCCAGGCGACTAAATCTCCCCGAATCTGCCCGTGTCTCCCTGCCCTTACTGGGGGCCAGGCCTGGACTGATAATCTGTGGGTTCTGGCAAATGTCAGAGGGGCTGCTATAAGGTGCCATAAAAAAGTCACTATTTAGTGGGCTGTTTGGGCCTCTCTGTACCTGAAATGCCAGGGCCTATTTTATTTCTCAGTCCAAACCTGCTGGGGGCCAATAAATCATATTTAGCTGAGTAATTGGGATCATGTTACAGGAGCAATAGGTCACTTTATAGTCACTTACTGTAATGAGACGGATAGAGGGGCAGCGAGGCAGAAATAAGAGCCAATAAGGTTCCCAGGCTGGGTCACTATAATAATAAACTGGTCTGGGTGGGCAATAAGGATCCCCTAGTTACAGTAACAATGTTCCAGTTCCTATTAGAGAAGATGAATTAGCAGAGCAGACATGGTAAATGTATCACACACAACACACACTATATGGGAGGCCAGCCAAGCACTAAATGCTGCTGAACTGCATCTCACAGCTGAGGATGTTGGGAGACACATTTGCAGGTATTCTGGGAACTTATTAAACTGGCCCTTATATTGGTAAGAAGCCCAGTATGTGGCAGCCACATTCTCATTGCAAAGCGATAGGACAGAGAGAAGCCAGAGCTCGGGCGAGTTTTCTCTCAATTCATCAAGGTGCGAGTGATGAAACAATGGAGCGAGTGATGTGACAATGGGGGGACTCAGGTAGAGGCGCAACTTTCCTGCTCTTCCCTAAGTGCCACCAGGACTGGCAGTTACATATGAACTGGCCCCGGGGATGAGGAGGAGTAAATCAGTGAATACACAGTATATTGACTCTAGGCGGGACTCGGCACTTACCGGGGATCAGTCGGAGGGAGGCGGCGGCGGCTGCAGTTGGAGCGGCCAATGTATCATCTCTCCGGGCGGACTGGATTGAGCAGAAGAGCCGATAGCAGACGCCGGGGCACAGGATTCCCAAGAGTCCGGAGTGGAGCTGAGGGGTGGGACAGGGAGCGGGGCGGGGCCTAGAGCAGCAGCCGTAACAAGTAACTGTGTAATTAGCGCAGGATTGTGCAGCTGTGGGACGGGGCGGGGCAACACCGGGGCGGGGCAGATGTGGGGGCGGGGCAACACTGGGGCACAGAGTAAACTGATATTATCTGTTGTATTTACATATAATGTACGTGATGTGTCCACAACTGAACTTTTATATCGGTATTCCGAATCTTTTCCCACGTGCAAAGCTCTAGTTGTCAGTGTGAGTGGGGAGGTGCGACTGGGCAAGTCTGGCCGACATTGTAGCTGTCGCACGTGGGTACAGGAGTGAACTGATGCAGATCTCAGAGGGAGTTGTAGTTGCACCAGGGCATCACCAGTACAGCCCATAACTTATTTAGGGTAAGGGGACACTGGCTTTTAAAGGACCAGTAACATCAAAAAAAATGTAAAAAAAAAATTCGTTAGTAAACATAAAAAAAACCCTACCAAGGCAAATAAAACTTTAAAATTGCAGTCTTTGTTAAGAAATAACTCCACTTCCGCTTCTCTTCTGAAAAGGCGAAAGGGCGACTATCCATCTTGCGGCGGATCGAGCGTTTGGTGTTCCTTGTGCACCGCAGCAGCAGCAGCTTCCACTCACTCCGGCCGGGTGCCATCACATCAGCTGCCTGGTGGGGGGCACCTGTGGATAATACCCCATTCATTGTAAATCCCCCTCCCTCTCTTTTCCTTGCGGCCGCAGAGTCGCTGGTAGGAAGGCGCAACCGGCGCTGTTAGGTTTGTACTGCCGCATCCCATTGTTCTGCAAAACAGCAAAGTCAAGTAGAAATCAGCTGGCGCTGTTAGGTTTGTGCCACCCGGATCAGTTTGCACCAGTGCTGCTTCAAAAACAGAGAAACGGCACAAACAGTTCTAAGGAATTAGTGGGGGGGGGGCAAAAACATGCGTACGGGCGGTGGTCGGCAGCAAGTTTGGACACGCCAGCGTCCAATTCGGCATGCCTCCTTTTTGTGCTCTGGGCTCGGTGGCCCAGTGCAGGAGTGTCCGCGGCCCAGCGGTTGGGGACCACTGATCTAATGGGATCATGTGATTGTGCAAAGTGCAAAAAGAAAGAAAGGTTTAGGGCACGCTAGGAAGCCACATGTAGATGAGACTTAAAAAAGGTTGGTTTAGGGCAGAGACACGCGGTCAGATTCGGGGAGATTAGATGCCCGGCGACAAATCTCCTCTTCTTCAGGGCGACTAATCTCCCCGAACTGCCTCCCGCCGGCTAGAATATAAATCGTCGGCGGGATGGCACTCGAAGCGCTTCATTTTCCAAAGTCGGCCAAAGTTTCGTTGTGTGGCGACTTCGGAAAACGAAGCACTCCAAGTGCCATCTTGCCGACGATTTACATTCTAGCCGGCAGCAAGACAATTACAAGGAGATTAGACGCCCCGAAGAAGAGGAGATTTGTCGCCGGGCATCTAATCTCCCCAAATCTGACCGTGTGTCTCTGCCCTAAAAAAATAGAAAAATCTTTATTTAAACAATCATCTCGAGCCTTACGCATTTCGTGTCCCTAAGACACTTTATCGTAGGAAAGTGCGAGGGACGGGCGATTCATAGCGCCGGCCCACTTTGTGCTTCACTCACCGTCACTAACTGACCCGGTCGATGTATAAGAAAGGCACAAGTGTGAGTAATGTTGTGGCTACAGCCGCCAGTTGCAAGGTTGGATCCAGGAGGCAGTTGGCTGAGCCAGAAACACCCCCGTCAGTGTTTGGCCGGAGCGATACCTAATGTTCATTACACAGAGTGCCCAATGTGCCCGTCATACCAGTGCAAGGAAACATTGCCCGTAGGACAAAGGATTCTCTATACTTGCATTTCCCTGGATGGTGATTTATTTTTCCTCCACAAAGCGTGCTAGTGGAACTAAACACACTGCCCTCATTTACTAAGATAGGGGCAAATTTGCAACATGCAGTTACCTACAGCGACCAATCATCATTCAGATTTCATTGTTCGCCTGCGCGTTACAGACGGTGCAAGCTGTGCGCTGATTGGTTGCTGCGCTGGGACAATTGTGCCCATGTTGGTAAATGAGACAGTGTTTATCCCAGGGACTGGAGCACACAGGCTGCTGCTGTTATTACTGAATAATGAAGGGAGCAGCCCAGTCCCAAAACAGTCTCCGCTTGTGCAGTGAATATCGGCCTGGGCTTCTCCCTGATTCATCTCTCGCCTTTTATTTCCATGTGACACCTAGAGGCTGCCGTGCCCATGGAAAATCACCCACATAGGGAGAGGAAGGGTGGGGAGGAGGAAGGTGTGGGAGGGGAGCTGACTGAATGGAGGGGAGAGAGAGGATCATTGTGGGGAGAGGTGCTGAGTCTTGAGGTGGAGAGGTTGCCTGGGAATGAGCACTAACTTATCTCAGCCTCCTGCTGCTCCCACCGCTGACATTCTTGCACCCACCTTGTGCGCCTTCTCATTATTCTCTCCTGAGAAAGTGAAAATAGGTGAGGAAACAGTAGTATAAATAGTCATTTCCAGAAGCATGCTTTTAAGATAAAAAATAAAATTTTATTACATATTTTTAAAAATCAAATAATCCCCTTATGGAGCCTAACGCGTTTCATGCTTACCCAGCACTAAGTCATAGACAATCTCACATAAATATGTGGAAATAGAGTAACTTTACCCTAATGGCACAATGGGCTGCCCCCAAACATTTAGCTGCCCAAAAATGTGCCCAAGCTCCGGAGTTGCCCCCCCCCCACATAGATTTACATTGCTTTGGGCCTCCAATCAGCCCCTGCCCCAGTAGAGCTTACAATCTAACTAAGATTCCCTGCCCAAACAAGCAACATCAGTTTACCCACAATCACCCTCTGTTGCCCACAGGCCCGGACTGGCAATCTGTGGGTTCTGGCAAATGCCAGAGGGGCTGCTATAAGGTCCCATAGAAAGTCAGTATTTAGTGGGCTGGTGGGGGCTGTTTGGGCCTCTGTGTTGGCTGATGGTCCTCTGTGTACCTGAAATGCCAGGGCCTATTTTAATTATAAGTCCGGACCTGGTTGCCCATAATGAGTATCACTTGGAAGCCCTCGTGTAAGTGGCAGGGATAGGGGAAACTGTATACTCCTGGGTGTCAGATAGCAAGATTAGGGGCAGATCAAATTTGGGGCAGACGCCGTGGCAGGTAAGTCCCGTGTTACGTAAAACAAACCCCACTGTATATAATATTAAGGAATCTAAAGCTACAACAAGTTCTTCATAGTCCCAGTACTTACACTGAATACACGGAGTAAAATTAGGAATATCAGACACATAATAAGGCCCATAATGATGCAGTGGCCGCACCTGCCTGAATGCAATAATATGGGGGAAGCAATTTAACTTGGACTTGTCACTTCCTGCCGTGGCTGCAAAAGTAGATCAAAGAATCCTCACAAGGGAGTGAGAAGAGAAACTCCCCCCCCAGCACTCACAACTGAGTCCGGCCTTTCAAGTAGAACAACTAATGTTGGCTTAGATATATATAAAATATAAAGTTCCCAACCCCTATGTGCCTTCCCAGGCTCTTTAATCTTCATGTACCCAGTCAGATCCCAGCCTTTATACTGCCCATATACAGTACCTTCCAAGCATATGTACTGCCCATATACCCTCCCTGCCTTTATACTGCCCATATACAGTACCTTCCCAGCATATATACTCAGGGCAGCCATCAGGGGGGTAAAGGGGGGAGAGTTGTAGGGGGCCCCGAGGGTAAGGGGAGCCCTGCCATGCCACACTTACTTGATTAACCGCCCCCCCCTGCATTCTGAGATTGGTCACAGAGTATAAGTCTCGATTGAGCTGCTCAGGGATTGGATAGCTGAGGTTTGAAATTCCCCTCCAGCTCATCCAATCACCATGCAGCTTTACCGGGACTTGAAATTTTGTGACCAATAAGGGAAGAAGATGCAGCCATGTGTGCTCCCCTCCTCCCTTCTGTAGTTGGCAGCTCACTTACAGCAGGTGGTCTACGCTAATGAAGTAAGTGTAATATGGCCGGGCCCCCTTAAAGGTAACCCTTTGTGGTCCCTGTTGTGTGGGGGGGTCCTAGCCACCAATATTTTTAATGGGGGGCCCTGACCACAAATGTTTTTTATGGCTGGCCCTGAACACAATTTTTTTATGGGGGGCCCTGATCACAAATGTTTTTTTTAATGGGGGGCCCTGTCCACAAATATTTTTTTTAATGGGGGGCCCTGACCATAATTTTTTTTATGGGGGGCCCTGACCACAAATGTTTTTTTTTAATGGGGGGGGGCCTGACCAAAAATGTTTTCTTATTTTTTATAAACATGTGGGAACCCTAGCCACCAATGTTTTTTTTACTGTGTGGTGGGGGGTGAACCTGTAGGTGGGGCCCAGAAAATTTTGTCGTATGGGGCCCTGCGATTTCTGATGGCGGCCCTGTATATACTGCCCATATACCCTCCCAGCCTTTATACTGCCCATATACCCTCCTGGCCTTTATACTGCCCATATACAGTACCTTCCCAGCATATATACTGCCCATATAACTTGCTAGCCATATACTCAGGCTCTGTATGAACCATGCACTCTAACAGTCTCTGTGCTGTAGCACCTACACATTAGCCAGATAATAATTGCCGTTAGTGGCAGATATCCATTTGCCCAAATACTGCACAGCCACATAAATAGTGGTTTTATAGAGGTGTCAGTTCTATTTATATAGGGAGAGGGAATGAGAGGCATGCGTGTTTGCTGCTAGATATAGACAGGCAATCTGTAAGGCTAAAATGGGACCCACAGTAAAATCTTTTTTGGGCCACCAAAAGGTCCCTATATGGGGGAAGCTGATAACTATTATGCACTTACAGTATATATGAATGAATAAAACGGGACACTTTATGCTTATGGGCTGCCCGAGCATTGCTGGGTCTGCACATTAATATTGGTTGCAGTGAGGATAATGGCACATTACTCATTTTCAGGGTAACATGTCTATGAGCAGGGCCGGATTTACATACCGGGCGCCCCCAGGTCCGTTGTTGTTCATCGCCCCATCCCCTCCATTTTATCAGCTCAAATTTTCATCATCGGGACCGGAGCAATGGTGATTGGTGAACGGGATATTTAAAAAAATTATCGCATCCCCTGTGTTTCTGAACAAATGTCGGTGTGGTTGGGCAGCATGCCGTCCTAGGAACGGGCCTTGGTGGCCTCTCCACAAATCCAGGGCTGTCTATGAGAGTGTTCCTTGTTTCAGGTGTTTCCCAATCAACAATTGAAGTTCATATTTGGGGGGGAGGCAGGTTCAGAAACCAGTTTGTTTTAAAATAATTATAGCATGGAGGAGGGAGTGCACATGGACCAGTAGTTCCTAAACTATCTCCCACCTGGAGATACTAAGCATGGAGCTCAGTGAGGTTGACATATAGGTAAAAAAAAACAAAAAACATCTATCCTGAAGGTCAGTGAGATTTGGGAAGAATGTCTTTTTGCTTTCCTAGATTCTCCAGGAAGCCCACGATAAAGGCTAGAGAAAGTGGCATTTGGATAGAAAGCCTTTTTGCTCTCCTAGATACTTCTCTATGCTCGTTATGAAGTAATGTGAAGGTGAAAATTAAGGAGAATTCCTATTTGCTCTCCTTGATCACCCAGAAAGCCCATCATGAAGTTCAGTGAAGGTGAGATTTAAGGAAAGTGCATATTTGCTCTCCTCAATTATCCAGAAAGTCCATCACGAAATTCAGTGAGATTTTAGAAGAATGCCTATTTGCTTTCCTCGATTATCCAGAAAGCCCATCATGAAGTGAAGGTAAGATTTTAGGAGAATGCCTATATGCACTCTAGATTATCTAGGAAGCCCATAACGAAAGCCAGTGAGGTTGAGATTTGGCGAGAATGCCAATTTGCTTACCTAGATATTCATAAAAACCCATCCTGAAGATCAGTGAGACATAGGAATAATGCCCTTTTGCTTTCCTAAATAATTCTGGGAGCACATCCTGAATGCATTAAGAGTGAGACTTAGGGAGAATGAAAAAAAGTCAGCTGACATGGGCTTTATGGTGGAATAGGGATGAATGGGTTAGATATGGGCTGAGCAAGGAACTTCCTATATTTTGGTTAATTAGGCAGAGCAAAAGCAGTGAGCAGAATATTAAAATTTTTAATCTGCTCTATGTAATATTCGTTGTACTGATTATGTGTAATCTCTTGCAGGAATAAATGTATGTAGTAGATAAGGGATGTATTTATATATAATACACAAAAGCCATGAATATCTTGTAAATTATATCCTTATAAACGGTGAGTAGTGATGTAATTTCTGTCACATGACTCACTAAAATTTGTGTATTATATAGTGAATAAAGTACCCCCAGTTGTAAAATATGAGGATATTATAAGTTACCTCGGAGTTCCATGACCGGTATAAAAACACTCGGCCTTCGGCCTTGTGTTTTTATATGGTCATGAAACTCCTCGGTAACTTATAATATCCTTATATTTTACAAGAGGGGGTACTTTATTCACTATATAATACACAAAAGCCATGAATATCTTGTAAATTATATCCTTATAAACGATGAGTTCTGATGTCATCAGTTATAAATGGTGAGTTCTGATGTCATTTCTGTCACATGACTCACTGAAATTTGTGTATTATAATAAATAAAGTACCCCCAGTTGCAAAATATGAGGATATTAGAAGTTACCTCTGGGTTTCATGACCTGTATAAAAACACTCAGTCTTCGGCCTAGTGTTTTTATATGGTCATGAAACTCCTCAGTGACTTATAATATCCTCATATTTTACAAGAGGGGGTACTTTATTCACTATATAATGTTCATTCTTGGCAGCCTCCCCCATGTGTAGTTCTTGCCCTGTGCTGGAGTGAAGCACAAAGAGACTGCAGTCATTCTATCACTACAAGCTGCTGAGGGCTCCTCTCCGCTAGCTACTGTCTGTGGTGCCTCATGGGGCACTGGTTGTCACCCTTGGGCATAATAACACATATCTACACAAACAAATAAAAGCCACCCAACTTCAACCCGGAATGGCTGCACCATCATTTCATTGTCTGCCTTCACATCCAGAGAATGTGTGTCCTTCTGCAGGGAAAAAATACTTTCTCAAATAAGCTTTATAAACTCCCTAAAGGGACCTGCCCTAGTGAGGCTGCTAATCGATCTCAGCTAGGATAGCTAATGAATGTATCAAATATCATGGCACTGGGAGCCTGCAGATCTCTAGATGTTCTGCAACTACCATTAAGTAAGCTGGCTCAGGATACTGAGATTGTAGCTCACTAACAACATAATGTAGTACAATATATATATATATAGAGAGAGAGTGAGAGAGAGAGAGAGGGAGAGGGAGAGAGAGAGAGAGAAAAACCAAGGTACCAAAAAGTATTATCAGCTTGAAGGACATGGAGCACTCATAGGACTTAATTTAAAAAAGGATTATCAAGGAAGGAAGCTGAGCATAACGCCATACGGGAGAGAGGGCAGGAGCCAAACTTCTACACATCTGTGAATGTTTTCATTAATTTCAATGTTTTCTGTAGGTCATGGTATATCTAGTAGAAGTAAATCTAGAGTTCAACTGAAGAAGCTACTCAGATGAGTAGTGAAACATCTTCAATGATTACTCAGCAAGTCAAATTGCTCTAGATTTACTTCTACTTGATGGTCTTCTACATAAAAATCAAGCATATGAGAGAGAGATCAAGCATATGGGAGAGAGAGCAGGAGCCAGAAAGGTCGACTTCTACACATCTGTGAAGGTTTTCATTCCTATAGGTCATGGTATACCTAGTAGAAGTAAATCTAGAGCAGGGTTCCCCAATCTTTTTTACCCATGAGCCACATTTAAATGTAAAAAGAGTTTGGAAGCAACACAAGCATGGAAAAAGTCCCTCTGGATGACAAATAAGGGATGTGATTGGTTATTTGGCAGCCCCTATGTGGACTGGCAGCCTACAAGAGTCTCTGTTTGGCGGTATATCTGGTTTTTATGTAACCAAAACTTGCTTCCAAGTCAACAATTCAAAAATAAGCACCTGCTTTGAGGCCACTGGAAGAAACATTCAAGGGGTTGGTGAGCAACATGTTACTCACGAGCCACTGGTTGGGAATCTGAAGACCTTTCACAACTAATCCGAGCAGCTTCTTCCGTTCAACAGAAGAAGCTACTCAGATGAGTAGTGAAACCTCTTCAATGATTACTCAGCAAGTCCATTTGCTCTAGATTTACTTCTACTTCAGGTCAAAATTTCTTCACATTTCAGATTGTGACTGTTGGGGGGCCCAGGAGGTATAGAGTGGGAACTGGCTGATAAGCAATTCCAATATAGGTTTATGGAAAATGTTTTATTCCCAAGGTTTAAGGGGGCCCGAAAATGATTTTGCAGTGGGGCCCATTAATGTCTAGTAACCTCACTGGCTACTGTCTCTGTGTCTCTGTGGGAGGAATGTGGTAGGAATTATTACTGATTCTTTTGGAGCATTAAAGGCCATCATAACCTGATGAAAGTACTTAAATTAATTCAGGAAACACAGTACATTTTCTCAACATCCCTCATGTCTGGGGGGCCTCACAGAAAGCCCTTTATCATCACATTGCATTCTTCTCTAATTGACAGCTTGTAATTACCCAGTGCTCATGTTCCTGCCGCGCACACAACATGCTCCTATATAAACAGTGAGTGCAGCCGTGGGTGTGTTGTACCTTCCATATGGTGCACATACTTCTACTAGTGAATTCATAAACCTGTCCCATTTACACTCTGTAGGACTGGAGCCTCAACTTTCTATGGTCCAGAGACGCCAAAAATTCATCTCCAGTTGTGTGACGTTCCCATAAGCTTCTATTACATGGATTTAATAAGCCGACTTCATGATTATTAAGTGGGCCCTATCTAGTTGCTTAGATGAAAGAACACCAAGAAATGCTAGAAAATTAAACAAAATCTCTTTGTGTTGCATAAATGCATTGTTAAAATTATATCTTGAGCTAAGGAGAAGACTTTATGAACTCAGTGATAAGTTGCATTAAAATGGAAGGAACCCTGGAGCCAGGGGCGCTCCACCAATGAGGCGAGTTGAGACACTCGCCTCAGGCGGCAGCGCCCCCCTGGTTGCCAGGGGCGGCAAAAATGCCGCTCCTGGTAACTAAGAGCCGAATTTCCGGTTTTCAAACCGGAAATTCGGCTCTTCTAGTGCAGAGAGCGCTATTGCGCTCTCTGCACTAAGCGTCGTGGACCGCCCCTGCCCTCTCCGGCGCTATAAAGGTTAGTGCCGTGGGGAGGGGTGGGGGCGGCGAAAGAAGGCCGCCTCAGGCGGCATTATAGCCAGAATCGCCCCTGCCTGGAGCTACCAGCACCCTGAACATGGTAGTAATTCAAGGGTTCCCATAGCAGGTTGGGGGAATGCAACAACGTGGGTTAAAAAAATAACATGAATCAGTTTACTGTGCTGGAACTTTTTCTTTTGAACTTTTTCCTTTGAAACACTAAAGCTGGTCATTCACCGGCCGATAAAAGCTGCCAACAGACTAAGTTGGCGGCTTAATGGCTAGTGTTTGCAGCCCTCGGACAACTTTACCGACCGATATCTGGCAGAAAATCAGCCAAATGTCGATTGGGTAGGATTAAAAATTCTGTTGGATCGAGGACTGTATCAATTAGTTGCTGTGGTCCTTACATCCACCGCCTGCATTCCGGGCATTGAGATCCAATACTTGGGCCTACAACTGGATCAGCCCAAAACTTGTCCACCTCAAGGTGGACATACAGTATCTTAGTATACAAGCTTATCTTTGGCCACCTTTAGATCCTTTTGCTTCTGGGCCACATTTGAATCACATATGGGAACCATGCAGAACCATCATCAGTGGATGCAGGCTTGGTCAGCGCAATTTTCCAGCTAAGAGGCAGGTTTAAAAATCCAGTCAGATTGAGGACTGTATCGGTTCATTGATGAGGTACTCGCTCCGCCTGCATTCCCAGTATTGAGATCTGATCATAGGGTCCTAGCAGTGTTGGACTGGCCACCGGGATACCAGGAAAACTCCTGGTGGGCCCTGGGTCAGTGGGCCTCTTGCTTCTAACCATTTGGCCTATTTCCTGGTCATTCCCTATTTCTTTATGAGAACAAAGAGGCTTAATAATGGAAGAATAGAGTATAGTATGTAGAGAAATGAGACTAGGAGAATAAAGAGGTTGAGTGAGGAGAGGAGGTATAAAAGTTTGGAAAGTGGGCCCTCAGTCTAAGGTTTTCTGGTGGGCCCCTGGCATCCCAGTCCGACACTGGGTCTTAGGGCCCACGATAGGGTCAGCCCAATATCGCCCAACTAAAGGTGGGCATATCAGGGCAAGATCAGTTCATTTGACAATCTGCCAATGTATTGCCACCTTTAGCAATACTTCTATCCTGCTTAATGGCCAAGATTCTAGCTATCTTTACAGAGAATCAGACCACAGTCACCTGAGATCTGATACCTACTGTTTTAGGATTCTGAATCCTTTGCAGAAAAACTGAATGACTTTGATAAGAACACAAGGCTGTAATTCCATAAGATTACAATAGGAAAGCAAGGGAAAGAAAACAACATCTAATTATAATGAGACGGATATATTTAGTAAATTAAAGGGAGCCAGGTCATGGGTCAATGCCAAAGGTCACACAATTAGTTTGACACATGCATATTGATGCCACATCCTTTCTGTAGAGCGCTCCATCTGCATCTCAAGACTACCCTGTCTACTTCTCACACTGCCCCTCTACAACACACAATTGGATATTAGAATATGAATTGTTTGGTTGGGGTTGGGAGGAGAGATTTTTGGAATCCATGAATGGGGTGAAGGGAGGTTTTGGAAAATGACACTCATGAATATCTTTCCTACTCTCCTGACCTTGATCAGATAAGCTGGAGAGATGCCATCGATGGTGGAACATGGACATTACTGTATATAATTGCATATTCACATGGTTCTCATTGCTGTGTAGCAGGGGAAACCATCTACACTTACTTCCAATCAATCAGCAATATGGCCTGTCAATTAGAATCACATGGACACCACTTTCTTTTAACTGTACAATACAGTGGAGAGGATTTAATCAAGCGAATGGACATTTGATTCCCTGTTGGTCAAAACATTTAAAGGAAATTGATCTTTTCCAGTACAGTCAAACCCTAGCCAAAAAATAAAGGCAGGGAACACTGATTCGGGTTCTATTAGCACAAATGTGCCACGTTGAATATGACTTGGCCTTGTCCTGATCATCTTACAGTTTCGTTCTGAGCTATGAATTACTTAAATAAGATTCTACAGAGCTAATGCCGACTGGGACATGGGTATCTGTTTGCAGCTGGATGCCTATTAATCCTCTAAAGAAAACAATGAAACCTTTTAATGAGAAACAGGCATCTCCTATTAACAAAAGACGCATTGTTAGGGGCTAAATGAGTGTTTAACAGTCTAGTAAAGAAGGTAACACCATGTACTGTTCCACTACTGATCTGGTGTGTGTGCAATGAGCTTCCGGCTCTACAGGTTCCTTCTTGTATGGAACAACAAAGAGTATTACCTCTAACTCAGATGGTTCTTACTCTAAATGAGTTTACATACTAAAAAAGCACAGTAATAATTCATGATGTAGACCAATTTGTTGACCTGAGAAAACTATTCCTCATTGCATGTTTGGTCCTCTCTAATACCCTACAGTCCAGAGAGCATTGAAGTGCCACTGACCTCAAATTGGAACTTTGACTAAAGCTGGCCACGCAAAGGGAATATCATTTTATCCAAAATTTCCTGGCATCATCCAACATCTGGGCAAGAAACAAGGTGACTGAACCTGCTTGGAAATGAGCAGATGGGCAGATTCTGAAATGAAGTGTTGGTAAATAAATGTGACCAATGATTGCATTTTGTATATGTCAGCTGTCAGGTAATATAGGCCTCTGTTGATCAGTTTGTCCTACACCAAGTGCTGCCCAATGAGCAGAAGTAACAAATATATGAAGCAATTGTACAGTTTTTCCATGTTCTGTCTGCTGGTGTTTTATATTTTTGCCATCATTTCCCAGAGATCACAGGATATCCTGATTGCTTCCTTTGGAATGGCTTGTGCTGGCCTGCGCTTACATTCCAGATAAATGACATTTATAGTCCATAAATCCCTAGTCCATATGATCTGTGCAGATTTCCCAAAGGGCATCCTCCATGTAAGGTCCTATCTAGAGGCTGATTTATTAGAATACGTCCATAGTCACTGCCTCCAGAACTTGACTGCACCTTCTGCTGGTCCCATGCTCACTAGACTAATGCGTCAAAGGGGCTGAAAAACAGCCTGCTGAAATACATAGCTGAAAATCAGCCCCTACGCTGGCTTCAGCTTTCTACCACATGCACATAGATCCATTGCATTGGTCCACATGCAGGCACTCATGGCAGGTTTGGTGCCGAAATGCAAATTCTCAAAAATTCAAGATCACAGATCTCATAGTACTAATTAGAAATTCTAATTATATACCCGTGTCTGACCCATCCCTGTCTCTGACTTCACAGAAGGGGCTGGGCAAGCCCATGTCTATAAGAAGATGCAGCTGGATGTGGAAGAGGAAGAGTTAGGTCATGGGTGGGAAGGCCAGTAGGAAGCGCTTGGCCCGAATTCGCTTGAATATTTTGTGCAAGTGTTGTCCCAAACCGGGCAGGTTTTTTATGGGCCAGCCCGCACATCACTAATAGTAATAGTGTAATCAAGTACATACACCAATGGTACACTTATTTTGGGATTGTCATGGAGCATTGGCAAACTCTTGGTTGAAAGGTATAAAGGCAAAATGTAGTGTGTGTCAGAGTACTGGTTACCTTGGGAGATAAGGGGTGGGGGGGGGGGTGGCAGTTATATAAACAAGTTACCAAAAGAGTTGCTTTTTCATATCCAGATAATCTTTGTTGTTAAGCACAAGAGCCGAAAAGGAAAGCAAAGAAATGTACAGTAATTAGAATGTCTCCATTGGGACTGATTAAAAACTGTTTTAGATGGTGTTGCTGTTTTTAACTTCACAATCCACAGATGACTGCAGTTTTTCTTGGTTTTGCATTTATTTGTTTACAATACCCAAATATATTTATTACGTGACTATTTGACCTGTGATGCTAAGGACTCTGGCACAATAGGTGATTTGGACTTTTAGACTACATATTCTTATTGCTGACCCCATCTTCCCAGAACCTTCTGCCTTATCTGACTAATGCTTTTCTCTATTGCAGCCCTAGGTGCACAGTGATTAATAGAGCTGAGGCATGATTGGGTAGAAGTTCTTGAGGACCAAAAGATCAATTCCAACTCTTCCTACATGGTGAGAAATTCTCAAGATAATAATCTGGTTGAATGAGAGGGTTGGGGTTTATACTAAGAAAATTCTACTTAAATTAGATCTGAAAGCATATATTGTAGTTGTAGAAAACTGTGTAACATGTTACTGTAGAGCCATCCTCTTTTTCTGGAAAGAAGAAGTTTAAAGTAGAAGGAAAGCTACGGAGGCATTTTATTGCCAATAGATTAGCCGCAATAGTGCAAGCTAGAATGCTATATTTATTCTGTAGAATGTTTTACCATACCTGAGTAAAAAGCTCTAGAAACTCTCTGTTTGTTTAGAATAGGAGCTGCAGTATTAATGTGGTGTGACATCACTTCCTGCCTGAGTCTCTCCCTGCTCTGGGCTCAGATTACAGTAGAAAAGGGAGGGGGCAGGGGAAGAGGAGCAAACTGAGCATGCTCTTGCCCAGGGCAATGAGGTTTAAGCTGAAGGCAGGAAGTCTGATACAGAAGCCCATGTGTACACAATAGAAGGAAAGAAATGCAGTGTTTCTTTTGACAGGGGACTCAGAGCAGCACTACTTTGGGGGTTTACTGGTATATTTAGATGGACCTTTCTGATAAGGCTTACTTAGTTTTAACCTTTCCTTCTCCTTTAAGGATGACTTACCTTCCCAGAATCTTCTGCCTTAATTGACTAACACGTTTCTCTGTCACAGCCCAAGGTGCACATTGATTCTTAAAGTTGAGGCATGATTGGGTAGACATTCCTGAGGACCAATCCAACTCTTCATTCATGGTGAGAAATTCTCAAGCCAAGAATCTGGGAGAATGAGAGGGTCAGTTTATACTAAGGCAGTAAGACAGATTCACTCATTAGTATTTCTGCCTAAGATGAGGCTTGGCAACCAGATTCTTCTTTTCACATAAAATTAAAGGATGGCGCCACAGGAATATGTTACCCAGTTTTCTACAAATACAATCTATCATTTCAGATCTAATTTAAGCAGACTTTCCCATCATCCTTTCATCACATAAGGCTTGTTAGACTCCCAACGTAATGAACAGCCATTTCAGACAAAGATGAATCCTCTGAAAAAGTTGTAGTGTGTCAGAGTACAATCCTTAGCTTCGGGGCATGCATTCTGATTGTTCAGAAATGACTCCGTCTCATGCGACTCTACGGCAAATATGTGGACAACTTCAATATTCTACTCTAGAAAGCAAACAACTGAAATTAGGTCAGTTCCCCATCACTAAATGGTTCCATTAGTATTGGAGATGTTGTTGATACAAACAGGCAATGCAGATATCCGACATGACACTACTGAGGTTCTTTAAGCTCATCTACAACAGCTTAATCTTATTAAGTAATCCTTGTAGTGTGTAGACTGTCCTACTTTACCAGTGTTCTGCCTTAATTCAAGGCTATTCTGCAGGAATATGGTAAAGTAGGTGTACATATCAGAAGGTGCCCTAGATAGGGAGGGGATGAGGATGAGTGTTTCCATGAGGCTGAAGAGAATGTAAGAGATAAGAGTAGTCACTTATTGGATCAAAGAGGACCATAGGACGCCTATGGGAGTATATAAGGCAGTTGGGTTCTTTCTTTCTTTCTTTCTTTCTTTCTTTCTTTCTTTCTTTCTTTCTTTCTTTCTTTCTTTCTTTCTTTCTTTCTTTCTTTCTCTTTTTGGCCTTCTTCCAGGGTAGGGGATGCCATACACGAGGAGTAACCAGACTGAGGTCTAAAGCTGGCCATACAAGGAAAGATCTCTCCCCAATATGCCCACATTGAGGTGGGCGATATCGGGCTGATCCGATTGTGGGCCCTTAGGCTGCCAATATAGGGACCATATCTACAAACCACGATCCGACGAGATTTTTTACCCTGCTGATCAACATCTGGCAGACTTTGGGCAGATATTGATTGGGGAAGCCCATCGGAGGGCCCCACGCACGGGCAGCTTTTATTGGCCCATGTATGGCCACTTTAGGTGTCGTTCTGTAGCAACAGATGAGCAGCCCTACACATTACTGGGAAGATAAAGTGTGTTTGGTGCCCCAAGGGGAGATCCACCAGATACAGGACTCCAGGTGGTCGGTTTAGCAACAGAAACTGGGTGTTTTCCTAAGAGATGCCCAAATGTATCCACGGTAAGCGAATGAACCATATTAATTACTGCTCCTTCACTGTATGGATATTGATCCTCTCCAGTTTCTGATTTATTGCATTGCCTTTAGATGTGTTTTCTGTATTCTGTGTGTGTGTGTAATACAAGGGCGTACACTTAGCATGACAATATACATTTTCTTGACATTTCCATGGAAGCCAGAATCAATATATTCTCTTTTAAACAATTAGTTATCTGAATTATTTATACAGATCCCTTAGGCTTTTTATCAGCACGCAGTCTTACTTCTGAGCGAGAGCACTCTTGTGTTCAGTATGTTCAGCGTATATATATATATATATATATATATATATATATATATATATATATATATATATATATATATATATATATATATATATATAAAACAAACAAGGGAAAGTTGTGCTCACCACTATTTTTTAAAACCATTAGGCGGGGGTGCAACGAGGGTGTGACCACAAAATACATATAGTCAACTACAAGAGTCCTCTGCACTCAACCCATTATCAATATATTTAAGACAGAGACATTTTGTGCATACTGCTACTGAAAAATGCCTTACCCTTTAAACAAAACAGGGATTGTTTGTCCATATATTGCAATATATTTAAGCTGGCCAACTACGTCAAAGTCATCCCATATCTGGCCAGTCCTACGCTTAATTTTCATCTGATTCATTAAGAATTCTATTGCTTAATTATACATTTTATAAAGGGACTAAGTTTTACCTGCAACTTACTTGCTGCTTTCAAAGTAAAACTCCCAAACTTGGCTGCCCTTTTATTAGACACCAGTGGGATCACCTGACTATAGCTGGGAGGGCAGCCAAGTTTGGGAGTTTTACTTTGAAAGCAGCTAGTAAGTTGCAGGTAAAACTTAGTCCCTTTGTAAAATGTATAATTAAGCAATAGAATTCTTAATGAATCAGATAAAATTGAGCATAGGACTGGCCAGATATGGGATGACTTTGACGTAGTTGGCCAGCTTAAATATATTGTAATATATGGACAAACAATCCCTGTTTTGTTTAAAGGGTAAGGCATTTTTTAGTAGCAGTATGCACAAAATGTCTCTGTCTTAAATATATTGATAATGGGTTGAGTGCAGAGGACCTCTTGTAGTTAACTATATATATATATATATATATATATATATATATATATATATATATATATATATATATATATATATATATATATATATATATATATATATATATATATATATATATATATATATATATATATATATATATATATATATATATATATATATATATATATATATAGAAATATACATACATATATATATAAATATATATATATATAGTGAATAAAGTACCCCCCTCTTGTAAAATATAAGGATATTATAAGTTACCAAGGAGTTTCATGACCATATAAAAACACGAGGCCGAAGGTCATGGAACTCCGAGGTAACTTCTAATATCCTTATATTTTACAACTGGGGGTACTTTATTTATTATAATACACAAATTTAAGTAAGTCATGTGACAGACATGACATCAGAACTCACCGTTTATAACTGATGACATCAGAACTCATCGTTTATAAGTATATAATTCACAGGATATTCATGGCTTTTGTGTATTATATATATATATATATATATATATACACACATGTAAAATGTGCCAAATAAGCGCTGTGATTGGCTAATTGGTGGCCCTTATGTGGATTGCCAACCTACAGGAGAGTACACTTTGTTTTATGCAAATAAAACTTGCCTCCAAGTCTGGAATTACAAAATAATCACCTGCTTTGAGGCCACTGGAAGCAACATCCAAGGGGTTGGTGAGCAACATGTTACTTACGAGCCACTGGTTGGGGATCCCTGTGCTGTGACCCCATTCATCCCATGGATCCTCTACTAGGGGGCATTTGGTGAAACAGGGCCTCATTGAGAGGCAGTGACTCTACCGATGGGAAAAAAGGGGCTGTTTATTGGAGACCGGTATTGTTAAAGGGGTAGTTCACATTTAATTAAAATTTTAGTTTGCTATAGAATTGCTAATTCTAAGCAACTTTTCAGTTGGTCTTTGTTATTTATTTTCTTATAGTTTTTTTAATTATTTGCCTTCTACTTGTGAATCTTTTCTTTCTATTTTGTATTCAGGCCCTCTCCTTTTCATATCCCAGTCACTTATTCAAATCAAGGCATGGTTGCTAGGGTAATTTGGACCCTAGCAACCAGATTGCTGAAATTACAAACTGGAGAGCTGCTGAATAAAAAGCTAAATAAACCATAAAAAATGAAAACCAATTGGAGATTGTCTCAGAATAGGACTCTCTACATCATACTAAAAGTTTAAAGGTGAACAACCCTTTAAGGATGGTTTGGGTGAGAGAAATGCAGAATTATAGGATGACCGGTTATTTGACCAGTTATTTGCGTTGCCTCGAGAACTTTACTGGAAAGATTACAAAAGGAAGAGGAATGTTAATCCACATAATGACATTTCTCATAGCAAAGCTTTTCGATGGGCTGATGCAGAATGTGCTGATGCCATACTTATTGGCAGCCAAAATCCACCTGGTGCCAACATATATCAAGACTTGGCATGTGATGTCTGGGTAATGCTAATATTTTCTTTGATCTCGTAGTGTCTTGTTGAAAAGTAGTAGGTGCAGGGGCGTAACTACAGAGGAGCAGACCCTGCGGCTGCAGTGGGGCCCAGGAGGTATAGGAGCCCCATGAGGCCCTAATTAATGAGCCATTTTAATTGGTAAAACAGGACAACCTCTGCATATTTTGGGGGCCCTACAATTCATTTGCTGTGGGGCCCTATAATTTCTAGTTACACCACTGAGTAGGTGCGTAGTATAGAATGCACAAGCAAGCAATGAAAAGCATAGGAAGAGACAAAAGCCAACAATGATGAAGTTGCTCTAGTTGGAGAATTGGGCAAGTAGTAGAATTCCAGATTCAGGAGCAGACAGGGGTATGGGGAGATCACACCCTGTAATGTAACTGTGTAGGTGAGATGCTCTGCTTTCTCTAAAAACCACAGTGCAGAAGCAACGTACATTGAGTTTATGCATCTGAAAGAGACACTGATTATATTTCCAGTGCTTGTGTTTACAGCTTAAGAACATCACTCCCAGGCCGGGAACCCCATGGGGCAATTACTCGTAACCTCAAGATGTAAGAGAAACCAAAGTAGCATTGGTAGCAGGACATATAAAAGCTTTCAGAAGAGCTCAGGAAGCTGTAAATTATAGCACCATTGTGAAGGTAATGTCAGCGGAATACAGTATTTGCAGTCCCAATGCACAGTCAGCTGATGCCCCATTATATTCATAGGAAACAGATGCAATGAGTGGGACAGCGTTTCTCGGAATAAATGAAAGAAATTGTGATTGGGTGTACTGGGGCAACAATCCTGTACTATGATATCAGGGACACCATCAAGGGGGAACTTGGGGGACAATTGTTCCGAGCCTAATGGCTTCTATAAATTAAGGGGGGCCTAGCCGTGCTGCGTTTCCTGGATTAACTGGGCCCTCCTTGAACTTCCGAAGTAGGAGCCAAGTTGTGCCAAAGTAGGAGCCAAATTGTACCAAAGTAGGAGCCAAGTTGTGCCAAAGTAGGAGCCAAGTTGTGCCAAAGTAGGAGCCAAGTTGTGCCAAAGTAGGAGCCAAGTTGTGCCAAAGTAGGAGCCAAGTTGTGCCAAAGTAGGAGCCAAGTTGTGCCAAAGTAGGAGCCGAGTTGTGCCAAAGTAGGAGCCGAGTTGTGCCAAAGTAGGAGCCGAGTTGTGCCGAAATAGGAGGCGAGCCATGCTGAACACCAATTTTTTTTTTTAAACCTTTGGCCATTAAAGTTCACTTAGGGGGGCTGCTGATTTGTTTTTTAACTTGGGGGGCTATCCACTAAGGGTATTTATTTTTTACTTGTACCGGTCCCTGGACTCCAATGTTTTTGTTTTTTTGAACTTGTGTAGGGAGGCCACACCACCAATGTTTTTGTTTTTTTTACTTGTAGGAGGGCCCAGAAAATTTTGTTGTACAGTGCCTTGTGAATTCTGATGGTGGCCCTGTATGATATGAACACCATCTATGAACCTGCTGCAACTGCCAATGCACTAAGGCGGGAGTCTCCAACCTTTTTATACCCGTGAGGAACATTCAGATTCAGAAACGGAGTTGAGGAGCAACACAAGAATGAAAAATGTTCACGTGGTGCCAAATAAGTGCTGTGTATTTGGTAGCCCCTATGTGGATTGTCAAACAGGCTCTAGTTTGGCAGTGCACCTGGTTTTTATGAAACCAAAAACCAAATTCAAAAATAATCACCTGCTTTGAGCCACTGGGAGCAACATCCAAGGGGTTGGAGAAGAACATGTTGTTCATGAGCCACTGGTTGAGGATCACTGATCTAAGACATTATTATGATCCCAGTGTGTAGTGACTAGGATACTGGTGAATTACAGTACATCTCAGCTTTGTGTTTTGACCTGGATACTAGAGACTTGCAATGAAGTTCAACTTTATGTAGTGACAAGGATTCTAGTGAATCACAGTGCCATTGAGCTTTGTGTAGTGAGCAGAATTCCTTGCGTCTGGCCTTTCTCTGCCATCTCAGCCGTTATCATTATGTAGGGAAGCATGTTAGTCATTGGGCGCATTCTAGATAGATCAATATTAATATAACTACATTGAGTGTTATGTTGGAACCGATCCCAGGGCTATGACATTAGTGCAGGCGAGCTATGCTGGGAGGAAATACTTCAAAATGTATTAAAGAGAAAGTATAACCTATTTAATTTCATTTTATTTTCTTATAAGGGCCCTGGGCTGTTCTTCATAAAGTAGCCCTTTTCTACTTAGTTACTATAAAATATGTGCATTCCATTTGTTTTTTATGTATGGGTTGCTTAAATGTATGGGTTTGTCAGTATGCTTAAATATTATGAAAGAACTTTATGCTGCCAAGTGTGCATTGGCAATCAATACATCCTTTATATCAGGCATCCGCAACGTATTTTTTACCTGTGAGCTAGTGATGTGTGGGTTGGGTTTTTCCCAACCCGCCCGCACCCACCTGAATATTATAGGTTTGGGTTCCTCCTCCTTTGCCTAGAGTTTTAGTTCAGCAATGGCTCCAAAGCGCACAGGCACTCGATACACCCTTCTTCTAAGTCCCCTGCAAATCTCCTCGGAAGAACCCTGGAAGCTCTGCATTGGCCAAAAGCCCTGGAGCCATAAGCCAAAATTCTACAAAACTGAAAGGACAATGAGCCTTGTGAGAAGCCTTCTGCCCTACACAAGGACAGATCCAGTTATAGCCTTTTCCCCCTAGACTTATTATGGCTACTTCCTACACTTCCTGCACCCCTCATACTTGTTCATCCTGGTTTCAAAGATAAGTACATGGGATCAAGCAACTGATTAGGGGTGAATGGACATTTTGTTGTCCCTGAGTTATCAAGTTCTTCAGTAGAATTTGACTGTTTCCACCACAGCTAAATCCCCACCTGTCTCCATCCACTCCCATTGCTATTGTTACTATTAATGCTGACATCAGATTGCTGGGAATCACAGTGTCTGTGAGACTGGTAATTAACCTTTATTGCTCCTAAGCTGCCCCACCCTCCAACTCTCATGCAGGTGACAGAAGGAGTATTACTGCTACTGTTTGGTGGAGATTCTTCCCTTTTTATAAACTAAATTTCATCTGCCAAAGAAACCCTGGTATGGGGGGCTAGTACTGCCCCAACTTTGGTTAAAAGCCGGTGCAACAATGCAACATGTTCAGGTTCATGAGCTTGGAAGTGTCAGAGTTGGGCGCAGAACAACAGATCCAGACTAAGTCTGAATTACCGGATTTACCAGTTTGAACAGCTGCATTTACTGAACCTAAAATAGCAACAGGGGTAGGTGCAAGAGACAAGAGAGGAAACACCTGAATGCTAAACTCTGGATGAAGTTCAGGAGACAATGCTGAGGCTGATGGTGCAGAAGAACAGGTTACATGTGGTGTTCTTCAAGATTCATGCTGGCTATTGTTCCAACTACGTTGTATGTTAATAATAATATTTATTAGGGTAAGGTGTGCCGTTGCATAAATGCCTCAGAGATCTGCAGTGGATTTGATATTCCAGAAGTGCAAAAGTATGGCCCTTTCTTGGTCATCTACAGATTATCCAGTGAGCCAAAAAGTCCAACGTTGTCTAATTTACTATCTGCAGAGATTGCAGAATACTAATCCAGTCACTGGTGGAGAATAATGCTTATTTAGGGAGACCTAGCCTCTCAAGACCATACATAATTATGTGTTCTCCAGTGGAAAGCCTTCTACATGTAGCCTCCCCAAACATAAATGTCCTACAACCAAATGTTGACCCCCCTCTCATTTCAGATCTGTCGATGCCTCAAACAAATCTCTGGAATTTTTCTAGGAAAGAATTCAAGTCCTTATGTACGGCTTGAAGAAGAAAAGAGAATCGATGTAATGGGAACATTTGTTGAAGGACATTAATGTGCAACGTCACTTGAGTCACAAAGGAGTAGAATATGGAGGTACAGAGGTGCTCAGCAAACTTCTCTCAAATTTCACTTCAACCTACTTTTCTCTGTCAGTATCACAATATCTCCAGCTTTCCTCGTTGCCTCAGTAGACCTCTTCATTAGCATGCAATGTCACTGGCTGGGAGTGCAAAGAACATCTAGGGTTGCTTCAGTGGAAGCACATGTTCCTGCAGAGTTAGTATCTAGATCTGGGCTCCACCTGTGAATGGAATAATGATCTTCTCAATGAGATGTTTAAAGCCTGTACCACCTTGTGCTGCTGTGAATATACAGTAGGTGGTAAATAGCACAAGTGCAGTTGCCCATGGCAACCAATCAAATATTTAATTCCCTAACTTGTTGACTGTTGCTGAGAGCAAAACTGGTAAGAATGTGGAATTCGTGATGTGCCCATCCCTACTGAAGTTCTCTAGGCATCCATAAGATGCTTCCCATCTGTCCTGAATTCCATGGGGTCTACAAATTCCATATGAGAGGAACACAATGAGCCAGTGACTTTGTTCTTCTGTTCATCAGGAAATGTCATGGGGAATGTCGTTGGAGGAGTTTGGTCAAGTGTAAGGATTCATATGGGACAACATAATCTAATGTCAGTAAATCATCTACTTCATCTCCTGCGTCACATGGTATAACTGGATAGGTGAAAGCGAACTCACACAAATATGCAGAACATCTCATATAAGCTTCAACAGGCTCCACCCATTTACCTGTAACCAGGTAGGAATGTGGCCCATGATGGTGACTGAGGCACCTAAATATGAGGAGCACTTGCTATAAACTACTCAAATGCCGAGGCACAAAGCTTTGTAATTGGTGATTAAGACCTGCTCAGTAATTCACGGTACAGATTTAGCAGTAGCTGTGCAGTTATTATTACAGTTAATTAATATATGCAGATGTTCCAGGAACGCTTTGTTCTTATTAAGCGAAAGGAGACTTTATGTGCATCTGGGAAAGGGATATTGGAATTGTTACCTTTTCTAAGATCCTAGTGCTTCTCTGTGCTTTCTCATTGGTTTTCATACCAGGTCTGGCCTGGGAGTCAAAATAGACCCTTGCATTCCAAGTACACAGAACCCCAAACAGCCCCCACCAGCCCACTAATTAGTGACTTTCTATGGCATCTTACAGCAGCCCCTCTGGCATTTTCCAGAACCCACAGTCCGGGCCTGCGTCATATGTTGCTACTGTGATGCTTTCTATATATGTGCAGAGGAAAACTAAATCCTAAAAAATGATATTGCCGGAAATGTTGAACCCAGCCCAGAGGTTGAGCATCCTTATAACAGTAAAGTTGTTCTCAGATGCTGATCATCTAGGTATTAAGCCACCTTTAAGTGCCAGTGGCACTGCACATGCTCAGTGTGCTCTGCTTAGAATCTAAGCTTAGGATCCTTGGAAATTCCAGCCAAGAGGTTGAGCATCCTTATAACAGTGAAGATCCAGGCAAAAATGTTCTCAGTAGCTCATTATGTTGAATACTATTAGGCATCGTGGGTGTTATTAGGCTTTGGGGTGGGGGGGTGGGCCCCTGATCTGGCAGCGTTGCTGGGACCAGACACTCGCAGTCTGACGCTGTGTAAGTTGGTCCATCGGAAAATGGAGAACTACTCGGGGACCCAAGGGGGCAAAGCTCTTCACTGTTTAAAAGTAGTGGTGACATTGGGTTGGTATAGCATTAAACAAATAAGAGCATTTATAGCCTAATTATTTTTTGAGCCTCAGTTCTCCTTTAAGATGCCCATAACTATAGACAGATACTGTCTGTTGGCCTGCTTATGGGACCAACCCAAGTGTGTTCCTAGGCCAATATTTGGTCAATGTCCTAAATTACGTCCTAAAAGGGAGAAGACCCCACCAGCTGAAGACCATGTTGCTCCAAGCATGCAGTCGGCAGATGATGACATTTTACTGGGCACCAGGTTGGTTGTTGTCCCAAGTGTTGAATGATCTGATAAACCTTATTCCATCATCCACATACCCCAATCCTTAATCCTAATCCTTTATTAGGGTTCACACATGACAACCCTTAGCAATGGCACAATTCAACAGGCACTTTGCTACCTGCAACTTTTAGTAGGAGGTGCCCCCAAAATGACTCTAATCACCCCCATTTGCAAAAGTGAAGCTTATATTTTAGTTAGTTATCTTAGGCTAACATTGCTTCGTATTACACATTGCTTTCAGGATCCATAGTAACAGAATCCCTTTAATGAAATTACGGTTGCCCTTTAGTGTGACAGTTGATGAATGCACATAAGGAGCAACCGGTGTTGGAGAGCTCAGGTCATCACCCCCCCCATAGATTGTTTCATAAATCCTCACATGCCGGATTTATAGCTCCCTGCCTTGTAAATTTGCCCCCCTGACGCCTGGGAGTTAACAAGTCTCATTTCCATAGATGGAACATTAAAGAGGAGGGGGAGAGCAATGAGCATCATTCTCGGAGGGCAAGGAAAAGCAAGTAAAGGATTGTAACAAGCAACATTGAAAGGGTAAGTCCTGTCATCTAGTGGTCACATATAGTTATCACACCTCTCAAGGCAATTGTGGGCGATTGAGTTTGTGGTGATGAAATTCCATTATGAAAGTGATAGACTCAACATATTAGTCAAGTGAGCTCTTGGGTTGCTCAATCTCTAAAGAACCGCAGGCCTGAAAGATGAATATGATGTGGTTTGGGAATCCGGTGTAACCAAACACTCAACTGGCACCCAATCCTGTTCTGCCACTATGAAGACTATGAGTAACGTTTTCTCTGTCACTTAATCGGTAGTGGCCTCCTTCCAACAAGACTAGCCAGTTCTTCCTGCTCTGTGGCCTAATTCTGGCCTTGATACACAGATAAAGGGAGCCAGGAGGCGGCGTTACTATTGGATGTGCCCAGGAGTAGTGTCCCAGGTTTGAGTCTTTTTACACATGGGGCAATTGAATGAGACGTACAACTGCTTTGCACCTTTGTTATTCAGGCTCTGCATGCTTGTTAATCAACCCCAACTACTCAGACTCTGCCCTTTTGCTGTTCAGGCTCTGCACCCTTAGTACCCAGACATTGCACACTTATTACGCAGGCTCTGCACCCTTGTTTCTTGCCTCCCCCTACTACTCAGGCTTTGAACTCTTGCTATTTAGGCTCTGCACCCTTGTTTTTTGCCTCCCCCGACTACTCAGGCTTTACCACTTGCTATTTAGCTCTGCACCCTTGTTTCTTGCCCCCCGACTACTCAGGCTTTGAAATCTTGCTATTTAGGCTCTGCAGCATTGTTTCTTGGCCCCCGACTACTCAGGCTTTGCCCTCTTGCTATTTAGCTCTGCACCCTTTTTTCTTGCCCCTCGACTACTCAGGCTTTGAAGTCCTGCTATTTAAGCTCTGCAGCATTGTTTCTTGGCCCCCGACTACTCAGGCTTTGCCCTCTTGCTTTTTAGGCTCTGCACCCTAGTTTCTTGCCCCCCAACTACTCAGGCTTTGAACTCTTGCTATTTAGGCTCTGCACCCCTGTTTCTTGCACCCTCCCACTCATGCTTTGCACTCTTGCAAGTTATATAGTCACCAATCTGACTCTGTACCCTTGTTACCCAAACTCTACACTTATGGTACTCAAGCTTTGCAACCTCAATTTTGTTACTCTGCCCTATGAGCTTCTTACTCGGGCTTTCAACCACAGCTACTCAGGCTCTGTTCTCTTGCTATTCAGGTTCGACACCCATATTACTTGAGCTCTGCACCCAGGTTTCTTGGCCTTTCCCGCTAAATACTCATGCTTTGTGCTCTTGCTAGTTATGCTCTGCACCCTTATTACCCAGGCTCTAGTTACTCCTACTGCACTCTTCCACAGGATCTGCTGCCTTGGCATTGTAGACACTTTGCTGCCACACTGTATTTGAGCCCTATGCCATTGTTCTGCTTTTAACTGACAAAAGAAAAATCAAACGACTTATCTCTGCTCACTAAGCTCATTTTCAAACATCGACACAAGTTATTTTCTATTCAAGTTCAAAGCTCTTAGGTTAGGTACATTTGTGCTGCAACAATTTTTAACATCCATTGCTGTCAATATGTGGTCTTTGAGCCCATGCCACCGGACCCTTCACTGGAACATACCAATTACAAAGTTTAAGAATGTGGGTCACTCACCATGAAATAGTTCTGAAGCTTCGCTTTAATCTGTATTAAATTGGGAGTCCAACCAAATTTTTTTATAAGCAGAGCAACATCACAAGACATTTTCTTTTCTTAGGAAATTAATTTTCTGCCAAGTGAACAGTAGATGGAGCCGTAGTTTTAGCAGTTTAAAAATGCCTAATATCTTGAAAACTTAAAAAAATCAATGCAAATTGCAGAAATTTCTTAAAAGAGCAGATACATCCTACATTCATTTGTTTTTAGAATTAATGTTTCCTTTAAATTGGCTGTTTCACCTCTAATTACACCTGCATAACTTTATTTCCTCCATATATGTTGTACATGTGAGATCTGCTATGGAAGATCCACAATAAAGTAAAAGAACAGAGCCGAAGATTGGGTTGTCCACTGAAAGAAAATCTCAGAAATGTTACATTTTAAAGGGGTTGTTCACCTTTAAATTACTATTAGTATGATGTAGTGAGAAGTAGAGAAGAATCCAATGCCAATAAAAAGGCCCGGTGTCCTATTAGTCTGCAGTTTCTGAACATTCAGAATCGTTCCTAGAAATCACATTAGAGGGAGGTTTCTCCCCTATAACATGAATACATATATATTATCTAAGGCTCCATGGAACACAATTGATGGGCCTTGGTTTAAAAGATCCCCGCAGAGGCGACAGATGAGATTAACTGCACCTTAATATCAACCTTCTGCTACAAATGCATCATTTACATCTACAGGGGAGACATAATAATATCAAAAACTCAACCGACACTCAAAGCTAACCTGCAAAATGTTGCTACACTATTGTAGGACCCCCATCCAACCAGTGTCCTTGTCTTCCCACTATGTAGACTACTTCTAAAGGTGGCTATAGGCGCACATAACATCGTACAAAGTAAATTTCTGTACAATATTCGGTGCGTGTATGGTGGGAGACGACACAACTAATATTGGTAGAAGACTTGGATATCAGTCGGCTCGTTGTGATCGGGCTGGCCGGGAAAATTGCCCTTGAAGGCACCCGTACATCAACCATTGTTAGTGCTGAATCATCAGATACAGGTAGAATTCTATTGTTTCTCCTTGTTTATATGACGACACGTGTGTATTGAAAACTAACGATCTTTCCTGGAATGATATTTTCCTGGAAAGATCGTAATTGTAACATCTATGGCCACCTTTAGGCCCACGGAGAAAAGGTTCCAAGGAGCAGTGGAGGAGTGTGCTTCCCCAGTCTAACCTGCACCCAACCCGAAACTACAGAGGTTGGCCACATTTCAACCCTGCCTGACCTAAGGGTGAACCCCGCGGGTTGCTGGTCAACCTGCACATCAGTAACGGGCACCTTCAAAGTGAATAGCTGTGACTATGGCAGGTGTAAAAGACAAGACTGGCCTGTGCCCCCGACGCTGCAGTCGTGTGCCGGAATTTTTATCCGACACGCCATGGAGAGGACACAGTCAGACCATGGACAGAAGTGATCTCTGCATCAATAGTAAGAGGTGCCTCTTGCACTACTGAATGTATAACACAGATATCATGAGGCAAAGCTCAGTAAGCGCAGAAAAATATCTCTCCCTTCCAACCTGAGCAATTCAAAGCATCATCTTCTCTCTCCTTTTTCTACAATATTGTATTTACTTCAAATTCACATTGTGCTGGGTCTTTTCTGCTCGGCAATCGTGCCACTTTGCAGGATTCTCTAATAATATTCGTGCTGTTAATGTGTGTCCCCGATGCAGATCACGCACGGCCTCAGCCCAAATCCGCTCGGCTAATGTCAGTGAAACAGGCCCAGCAGGTGTGAGCCAGAGCCATTTCTGTTCCATATTCATGTCAGACTGTGCCGAGAACTCCCAGATCAGATGTCCCCTCCAAACAAAGAACCCCCTGTCCCAGCGAGCCAAATGGTATGATCAGCAGGATTCTAAAGTGCTCCAAAGGCTTCCCTCTAAATGCCACCTTATCTTGGCACAGCTGTGGGCTCTTCTCCATTTATATGAGAAAGAACCTGCTCACAGTCCCAGGGAACCTCTTCATATTTATTCTTTCTGCAGAAATAAAATGGGGAAAGAGCAGCAAGTAATAAAATGAGAGTTAACGTCCCTACTGTAGGGGGTTGGTGTTGAACTAAGGGGTGGGTGTGCATTTACCGTGGGCACCCCAGTCTCACAGAGGGTAATTGCCTAAATAAATGCGCTCACATGCTTGCTAAAAATCAGCTCTAATGTTATTGTGTCTCACAGGTTCCATCATCATTTATATATTTAGTGCCAGTAAGTTACAGAAATCGGTGGCTTTACTCATGGAGAACACAGGTTGCATCCTAGTCCTCCTAAACACAGGCTGGACTCTTACAGTATACCTGACGGATGTCTATGCCACCAGTGTGGTGCTAAACTGGGTGCCATGGGTCCTTCTACAGAGCTTGTTCCTTTAGGCTGCTGGAAATCACATAGAGAGTGAACCCATTTCTCCTAGGCTGAGCCTTACCTGCTCAACTGCACAAAATAATGGAACTTTCAAAGTAAAAGCCTTGTTACAGACTCCAGCCGAAACACTTGTTGGTCCTCTTTGACTGGACTCCAAACACAGTCCAGGACTCTATCTTCACTGGTAGCCTCCAATTTCAGGAAGTGCTTCTACAATGCCCTCTTCTCCTTAGATGAAAGAGACTGAAGATAGCTCTATCCCAGGCCTTTACACTACTAGGGTTATTACTTAATTTTAACATCACATGGAGCTCCAACCTCCACTCTAATTTAAGGTTTAATCTGAAGGACCATAGGTTGCATAGTCATATTTTATATAAGAATGGGTCCTTGACAGACCTTAAAAAGCCCTTAAATTAGAAGGAACTGGAGAGGTTAGAAGGTACCAAGGTGTGTTTAAAGCTATAAAGTTGATGGAGCTTATTCATCCTCCTTTCATTTCAATGCCTGTATTGAATTCTCAGAGAGACCTGCCAAGTAGTTTTTCAGTTGTCACCACATCTAAGCTTCCTAGGGCAGGGAGTGTTTCTCAGAGGCAACATCAATAGGGTTACTGTACTCTGTTACCTCGGGTTTCCAGCTCCAGTGAGCAGGGGCCTGTTGACATCTGACATAGCTTGCATGTGGTTCCACTGCTCCTGTTCTTCTCCAAATCTAGACAGACAGTAAGGTAGAATACATACAGTGCATAATAGTGAAACCTCTATCAGAGTGGTAGCATAGACAGATGATGCAAAGGAGTTTGGGTTGACCTGCTAGAGCACCAGATGACTACCTAGTAGTCATTGGCATCTCGCTAGTAATTTGGAAGAAAGCAATGGTTGGCTACTGCTGAGAAAGTTCTACTGGAGAAAGGAAAGTCACATTGGACTGGACGCGGGATTGTGGAACATCCAACAGTTGTTGAAGGGGAAGGCCCTAGTTTCCACCACAACAGAGATAACAATATCCTAGGACTGAATTTAAGTGAGAAAGTGAGAAAGAAATGTGCCCCGTTTCCATGGCCTCTACATTTTCAGGTACACATATTGGTGTTTTAAAGCCTGGGTAAGTAATTTAAGGAGACTTTTTTCCAGGGAAGTGTCAGGAAAATGCAAGAGAACCTGATGGCGCATTGAGAAGATCTGTATCTCGTAGCAAAGTGAGTGCACCAGAGGAGACTGGAATTAGGTCTTTATGTTACATACAAGATGGAGGTTCTCTATCAGGGCTGTGGGCATGGATGCTAGCTCTTCTGCTTTCCAGTGTATATGAGTCAGTGTCAGTGTATAGGAGTCAGTGTATAAGATCCAGTGTATATGAGCCAGTGTAAAAGAGTCAGTGTATAGGAATCAGTGTATAGGAGTCAGTGTATAGGAACCAATGTATAGGAGTCAGTGTATAATAGTCAGAGTATAGGAGTCAGTGTATAGGAACCAATGTATAGGAGTCAGTGTATAATAGTCAGAGTATAGGAGTCAGTGTATAGGAACCAATGTATAGGAGTCAGTGTATAATAGTCAGAGTATAGGAGTCAGTGTATAGGAACCAATGTATAGGAGTCAGTGTATAATAGTCAGTGTATAGGAGCCAGTGTATTGGAGTCAGTGTATAGGAACCAATGTATAGGAGTCAGTGTATAGGAGCAGGCCTGGACTGGGAGTCAAAATAGGCTTTGCCATTCCAAGTACACAGAGGCCCAAACAGTCCCCTACATATGGTAATTTTCTATGGAACCATACAGCAGCCCCTCTGGCATTTGCCAGAACCCACAGATTGCCAGTCCGGGCCTGTATCGGAGTCAGTGTATAATAGTCAGTGTATAAGAGTCAGTGTATAGGAGTCAGTGTATAATAGTCAGTGTATAAGAGTCAGTGTATAGGAGTCGGTGTATAGGAGTCGGTGTATAAGAGTCGGTGTATAGGAGCCAGTGTATAATAGTCAGTGTATAAGAGTCAGTGTATAGGAGTGGGTGTATAGGAGCCGGTGTATAGAAGTCGGTGTCAAGACCAGATTTATATAGCGGGCGCCCCTTGGCCCACTACCGTTCGTTGCCCCCATCCTCTCCCTTTATTCATGCAAATTTTCACCATAGGGACCAGAGCAATAAGGATTGGCGCATGGGAAATTTAAAAAACTATTGTATCTCCTGCATATCCCCAGTGTTTCTGAACCAATGTGGGTGTGTAGGAGTCAGCAGGTCCGGAACTAGGGGTAGGCAGAGTAGGCACGTGCCTAGGGCGCAAAGCTGAAGGGGCGCCAGGCACGTACCTGCTCTGTCGCCTACCCCGTGTCCGGTCCTGTGTCTCCCTGACTGGCGTCGGTAATTTCTGTTTTAAATGCGCTTGCGCGCCGGTGCGTATTTTGGCGCATGCGCGCCGGCGTACACTAAGCCGGCGCCGTGCCCAGCCAGGTTGCCTAGGGCGCCTGGCCGGGTTGGCCCGGCTCTGGGAGTCGGTGTGTAGGAGTCGGTGTATAGGAGTCAGTGTATAAGAGTCGGTGTATAGGAGTGGGTGTATAGGAGTGGGTGTATAGGAGTCGATGTATAAGAATCGGTGTATACGAGTCGGTGTATAGGAGTCGGTGTATAAGAGTCGGTGTATAGGAGTCGGTGTATAGGAGTCGGTGTATAAGAGTCGCTGTATAGTAGTGGTGTATAAGAGTCGGTGTATAGGAGTCGGTGTATAGGAGTCTGTGTATCGGAGTCGGTGTATAGGAGTTGGTGTATAGGAGCCGGTGTATGGGAGTCGGTGTATCAGAGTCAGTGTATAGGAGTCGGTGTATAAGAGTCGGTGTATAGGAGTTGCTGTATAGGAGTCGGTGTATAGTAGTCGGTGTATCGGAGTCGGTGTATCGGAGTCGGTGTATAGGAGTCAGTGTATAGGAGTCAGTGTATAGTAGTCGGTGTATAGGAGTCAGTGTATAGTAGTCGGTGTATAGGAGTCAGTGTATAGGAGTCGGTGTCAAGACCAGATTTATATAGCGGGCGCCCCTTGGCCCACTGCCGTTCGTTGCCCCCATCCTCTCCCCTTTATTCATGCAAATTTTCACCATCGGGACCAGAGCAATAAGGATTGGCACATGGGAAATTTAAAAAACTATTGTATCTCCTGCATATCCCCAGTGTTTCTGAACCAATGTGGGTGTGGTTGGGCAGCATGCCGCCCCCTAAAATCCTGCCGCCCTAGGCCCAGGCCTTGGTGGATTTTCCATAAATCCTGGCATGGTCAGTGTACAGGAGTTGGTGTATAAAATCAGTGTATAGGAGTCAGTGTATAGAAGTCGGTGTATAGGAGTCGGTGTATAGGAGTCGGTGTATCTGAGTTGGTGTATCGGAGCCGGTGTATCGGAGTCGGTGTATCTGAGTCGGTGTATAGGAGTCGGTGTATAGGAGTCGGTGTATAGTAGTCGGTGTATAGAAGTCGGTGTATAGTAGTCGGTGTATAGAAGTCGGTGTATAGTAGTCGGTGTATAGGAGCCGGTGTATAGAAGTCGGTGTATCGGAGCCGGTGTATCGGAGTCGGTGTATCTGAGCCGGTGTATAGGAGCCGGTGTATAGAAGTCGGTGTATAGGAGCCGGTGTATAGAAGTCGGTGTATAGGAGTCGGTGTATAGTAGTCGTGTATAGAAGTCGGTGTATAGGAGCCGGTGTATAGAAGTCGGTGTATAGGAGTCGGTGTATAGGAGCCGGTGTATAGAAGTCGGTGTATGGGAGTCGGTGTATAGGAGCCGGTGTATAGAAGTCGGTGTATAGAAGTCGGTGTATAGGAGCCGTTGTATAGGAGTCCCTGGGCCCACTACCGTTCGTTGCCCCCATCCTCTCCCCTTTATTCATGCAAATTCTCACCATCGGGACCGGAGCAATGGGGATTGGCACATGGGAAATCTAAA